>NW_021703181.1:0-4834 GCF_005190385.1 Monodon monoceros
TATGAAAGCCACTGTCTGTAAGTTATCACCTTTTCTCTCACTTTCTCAGCAGAGTTCACATCAGGCACCTCTTCAGGCTCAATTATTTCTTCCGCTGTCTCCTGAAGCTCTAAGCAGGGTAACGGGGCCTCCTGCTGCTGCTCCATTTCACCAGCGGATGCTTCTTCCCAGGGACTCGTGGGCGGTGATATGGTGAGAGTGAGGTCAAGGTCAGAATCCTCCTCTGATAACTCGAGGCTGACTTCCTCTCTATTCACAGATAGGCTGGTTTGTTTGGTAAATGCAGAATTAAATGTTTCAAAACTCATATGTTCACTGTTTAGACCACTCTTGTCATTCTTTAGTTCTGAAGAGCCATCCGAAGCATTCCTCACTGATGGGATGCAGTCAAGTGAATCTTTTTCTTCCAAGGGATCAGGAGCTGACGATGAGACTACTTCTTCAAGCTGGGACGACTCTACAGTGTCTTCCGAAGAGATGCTGAAGAGACTCTGGGTCGACAGAAAACATTCTTGAGAGAGCTTCATTTCTTCTCTGGGTAACAAATAACTAGAACTTTTAACTAGTGATAATGCCTCTGTTACAAGGCAATTATCAGACGGCGATGGTGAGCCTGCAACAGCCTGCCCTTT
Organism: Monodon monoceros; assembly: GCF_005190385.1. Taxonomy (NCBI): domain Eukaryota; kingdom Metazoa; phylum Chordata; class Mammalia; order Artiodactyla; family Monodontidae; genus Monodon; species Monodon monoceros. The sequence continues at coordinate 633 of NW_021703181.1, forward strand.
CTGTAATGAACACATTTCTTTAGCAAGTATCTCTCTACTCACTGAGGAGGCACAAAGGTACTTAGCGCCTTGTTGTCCTGACATTGCCAGAGAGGGAACGTCCCTAAGACCCTGTGTCTTTTCAAATGCGGACACAGGATGTCTAAGGCTTGTAGCAGGTGATACTTGTTTAATCAACTCCACATTAAAGGGTGTAGGTTTATCAGCTCTGTTTACAACTTCTGTCTGTATTGGTGCATAGGCATTTTTTTCAAAACTGAATGTAACTCGTTCCAGATTAATCACTACATACTCCGTATCATCCTCCCCTTCCAAGGATGACTGACATTCTTTGATTATAAGGCTGCTATGCTGGATAAAGCCCTGCAAAGCACCTGTTTTTGTTTGCATTTTTGCATGAAAAACATCAACTTTGCTTTCAAGGGTGCTGTACACAGACTTTTGAAAAATCATTGACGGATTGCTGATCCCATCGTAAGTCCTGGCGAATGTGGACTGTGTGACAGTATCATTATAAGATGTCACCTGTGTGCCATCAAGTGGCTCAAAGGTTTTATCTTCAGCAGGAATAGAAGATCCATTAGTTTGGGTACTTCCAATGCTAGAAAGCACCAGATTAGAGGTCTCTAGTTTATCTGATGACTCCTGTTCGGCTTTCCCCCCAATTATCTGAAATGATAAAAGCAAAAGAAATAAATTAATTTAAAAAATCAAGGGCCAAATAGATCTTTTTTTCAAGCATTTACATATGTGAAGAACAGAACAGACAAAGATCAATTTTAGTTTGCTCTGTTCTTTTGAATCTTCATAGGGTAGAGATCAAGCAAATCCCTCTCTTCTTAGGCTTAAAATACCCCCCAAATAGGAATTTGTTTTATCTAAATACACACACACGAGAACTCCAAAACTTTCTTAGTTGCACAGCCTTGTTTGTTTTTTTTTTTTTAATGGACTTTTGGGAAGAAAAGTGGCTAGACCACTGGCAATTTAAAGACTTGAAAATGCAGACTGTTTGCTAAATAGCATCACTTAATTCAGAAATGCAGCAGTAGAGGAAAAAGTGCTCAATTAATTTAAATTATTTTTAGTAAGATTAAAAGATAATCTTTAAAGCAAAGAATAAGTTATTTTAAACACCAGCTTTCAATTAGACTATAAATGCACTGTCATCTGGAATGTTCCCATGAGGAAACACTAATTATTATCTCTTGTACTCAGAATACACTGATAAGCAGCTTTCCCAAGGTATCAATCTCTATCCTGTTAAATAAAAGCCCCTTACCCCTTAGCTGTCTTCTTAGCTTATAACTGGACATAATCTCTCTCTCATTTTAATACCTCCCTATTCAACAAAGCAGTAGAAAACACAGTGCAGCTTGCATTAATAAACTCAACTAAAAGGACTGATTTAAACAGTACCAGAAAGGATTTAGCATAAACAGTAACAGAAATACCTCTGGACAATTTTGATAACCTCATAAAAAGGCTGTTTCTTTTCTTCTTTTTTTTAAAGGCTGAAGAATGGTCTTGTTCAGAATATGGTAAAGTGGATTGACCATACAGTTGACCTATACCTGTAGCTCTGGAACACTACGGCCACAGATTTCCTGCCAGATTTTGAAGCAGTCGTGTTGTAAGTCAGGACCTGTGTTTCAAATCTCTTGTTAAAAACATTTCTGCCTTAGTCAAAGAAAGACACTGACCTGAGCAATTGGCAGGGAGGAGCTGAGACTCGGTTTTAAGGGGACACGACTGGCCAGATACAAAGCATAGAAAACTCTTGATGGCACACTCATTCTGAGAACAGTTCTATGACCCTCCCAATCATACTGTGGCTGATAATGTTGGGCCATAGTCGTGAATCTCACCATGCCTGTGCTCTTAGTGAAATGAAAACTTTGATAATCCTAGTTTGCCCTAGAATAGGGAGTGGTACAGGAGGTGTGTGCACCTTTAAAGTATGGGTACAGTATTCAAGAAGATGACGGAAACGTATTTCTAAGTATATGCTATAGAAAGTGTTAGGAATCGTTAATTTTAACATTCTACTTTCTACTTAATACTCTTTCATGTTTGCAAGAAAATCATTCCTAATTGGACATTACTAAAGTAAGTTAATATATATTACCACGACCGAAAATACTTTATAAGAAACTAGTGTGTGTATAAATATATATGTAATAATTAAAATCTGCCTGACTAAACATACTTTCTTATTCTAAGGTAGTGATTTTATGTATCTCTTTGAGAATAAGATGAAATTTATGAACCCCATCCTCAGAAAAAGAACGCATACACACGTAACATATATTTTATGTGTACACATATAAACACACACATATGTGCATATATATACATAAATACATCCACAGAATTAGACACTGAGAAACAGCTAGAGTGTCCAGATCTGAGTCTTAGCCGGACAATTTACTATGTGCCTCCAGGCCATTCTGTACTTCTCCATCCTCAGTCTTCTCACCTATAAGATGGGTGGCACGGTCCTTACCTCACCCGGCCGTGTGAGAATTAACTGAGCTAATGCGAGTGAAGGGCTCAGACCAGTCTCTGGCCCACAGCGTTCCACCAGTCTTCATTCTGATGAAGATGAGCATCTGCAGACACTCACAGACCCTCTGAGGCTCACCCCTGGACCTGCAAATCCCCACGGAAGCCCAGGTACAGAAACTCAATGTTAACACAGGCACTGAAGATGCCCAAACCCATGTAAAATTATTCTGTAATAAATCTGCTCTGAAAGCTTAAAAAGGCAGGTATTTTGTCAATCCATTTACTTAGAATCTTGATACAACTTTTTAATTTGCTCCAATTAAAATTCGATTATCAGGCTTCCCTGGTGGCGCAGTGGTTAAGAGCCTGCCTGCCGATGCAGGGAATACAGGTTCGTGCCCCAGTACGGGAAGATCCCACATGCCACGGAGCGGCTGGGCCCGTGAGCCGTGGCCGCTGAACCTGCGCATCTGGAGCCTGTGCTCCGCAAAGGAAGAGGCCACAACAGTGAGAGGCCCGCGTACCGCAAAAAAAAAAAAAAAAAAAAAAAAAATTCGATTATCTGTCCTATCAGTTGAGAACAGTGAAATGAAACAAAGTGTATTTTTCATATTTACAAACAGTTATCTGCAGACTATGAGAGGTCTGGCATTTTATTTACTGTCTCAGGATTTGTTTTCTGTTTTGGTGGTACGCGGGCCTGTCACTGTTGTGGCCTCTCCCGTTGCGGAGCACAGGCTCCGGACGCGCAGCCTCAGCGGCCACGGCTCACGGGCCCAGCCGCTCCGCGGCGTGTGGGATCTTCCCAGACCGGGGCACGAACCCGTGTCCCCTGCATCGGCAGGCGGACTCTCAACCACTGCGCCACCAGGGAAGCCCTCAGGATTTGTTTTTAAAAATATTTTTTAATATATTCAATTTTAGTTTCCTTTAAGGTTTATCAAAGATTTTTATATTTATTATTACTGCATTTGATCCATAAACACTATTATAGGTAAACAGAATAAGTATTACTCACCTCTTTTAAAAGATAATAAGCTCAGAGAACAAGTAATTTGCCCCAAATCATACAACTAAAAAGCTACATAATTATGGTTGGCTCCCAGATCATCTGAGGCCTACGATTTTTTTCCTCCTTTTGTTTCTTCAATCAGGATGGTAGATAAGCTCCACCTGCAGACAATCCAGACTTTGTAAACTAAGTTTCTGCCATTCTAATCCTTTACATAGCTAGAGAATCCACTTTCCTAAAAGAAACCAATGCCTTGTTATGAATGTGATTTTACGTACAAAAAATATTTCTTCAAAAATAACACCAGCATTTACAGTATTCAGCTTTACCTACCTCATTATTACAGGAATAGATGAAATTCTGGCTTTCTGGGGTCTCTGGATGACCTGCTCTTGCAAACATTTCTTTCTGTTCATTCTGCACCCAAAGCTCCAAGCCTCTCACAGGCGGTGGTTTCATGAAAGGAAGCAGGGGGTCAGTGATTGGGAAGGACACTTTGGCAGTAGGACCTCTGGGAGCCTCATTAGTCTCCAACAGAGGGTCTACGGAGCACCTTTCCACACCGGAGGACTCTTCAATTTCACTGAATTCAAACGATTCTAACGTGCTATTTATGCACACGTATTTCGCTGGGTTGCTGTGTTCTACTACTTTTCGGGATGATTGTATGACTTTGTTTTGA
>NW_021703182.1:0-8684 GCF_005190385.1 Monodon monoceros
GTATAGGACATCACATATAGTAGGCACTTCAGTTAATTTTTATTAAACGTTAAAAGATGCCATTTTGGGAAAGAGATTTCTCATTTAACCTTAATCAGAGCAGCATCAGGATTGGTCCCAGGCATAGACTTTAGAGCCTCAGTTTACATTCATATATATGTGAAATCATCAGCACTGCCTTCTCTCAGGCAACAGAGTCACATGCGTTTAATTCAGGATCTGTTTTCTTTTTTTTTTTTTTTAACATCTTTATTGGAGCATAATTGCTTTACAATGGTGTGTTAGTTTCCGCTTTACAACAAAATGCATCAGTTATATATATACATATGTTCCCATATCTCTTCCCTCTTGCGTCTCCCTCCCTCCCACCCTCCCTGTCCCACCACTCCAGGCGGTCACAAAGCACCGAGCTGATCTCCCTGTGCTATGCGGCTGCTTCCCACTAGCTATCTACCTTACGTTTGGTAGTGTATATATGTCCATGCCACTCTCTCACTTTGTCACAGCTTACCCTTCCCCCTCCCCATATCCTCAAGTCCATTCTCTAGTAGGTCTGTGTCTTTATTCCTGTCTTACCCCTAGGTTCTTCATGACATTTTTTTTCTTAAATTCCATATATATGTGTTAGCATACAGTATTTGTCTCTCTCTTTCTGACTGACTTCACTCTGTATGACAGACTCTAGGTCTATCCACCTCATTACAAATAGCTCAATTTTGTTTCTTTTTATGGCTGAGTAATATTCCATTGTATATATGTGCCACATCTTCTTTATCCATTCATCCGATGATGGACACTTAGGTTGTTTCCATCTCCGGGCTATTGTAAATAGAGCTGTAATGAACATTTTGGTATGTGACTCTTTTTGAATTATGGTTTTCTCAGGGTATATGCCCAGTAGTGGGATTGCTGGGTCATATGGTAGTTCTATTTGTAGTTTTTTAAGGAACCTCCATACTGTTCTCCACAGTGGCTGTATCAATTTACATTCCCACTAACAGTGCAAGAGGGTTCCCTTTTCTCCACACCCTCTCCAGCATTTATTGTTTCTAGATTTTTTGATGATGGCCATTCTGACCGGTGTGAGATGATATCTCATTGTAGTTTTGATTTGCATTTCTCTAATGATTTGTTATGTTGAGCATCCTTTCATGTGTTTGTTGGCAGTCTGTATATCTTCTTTGGAGAAATGTCTATTTAGGTCTTCTGCCCATTTTTGGATTGGGTTGTTTGTTTTTTTGTTATTGAGCTGCATGAGCTGCTTATAAATTTTGGAGATTAATTCTTTGTCAGTTGCTTCATTTACAAATGTTTTCTCCCATTCTGAGGGTTGTCTTTTGGTCTTGTTTATGGTTTCCTTCGCTGTGCAAAAGCTTTGAAGTTTCATTAGGTTCCATTTGTTTATTTTTTTTTCCATTTCTCTAGGAGGTGGGTCAAAAAGGATCTTGCTGTGATTTATGTCATAGAGTGTCCTGCCTATGTTTTCCTCTAAGAGTTTGATAGTTTCTGGCCTTACATTTAGGTCTTTAATCCATTTTGAGCTTATTTTTGTGTATGGTGTTAGGGAGTGATCTAATCTCATACTTTTACATGTACCTGTCCAGTTTTCCCAGCACCATTTATTGAAGACGCTGTCCTTTCTCCACTGTACATTCCTGCCTCCTTTATCAAAGATAAGGTGACCATATGTGCGTGGGTTTCTCTCTGGGCTTTCTATCCTGTTCCATTGATCTATCTTTCTGTTTTTGTGCCAGTACCATACTGTCTTGATTAGTTGTAGCTTTGTAGTATAGTCTGAAGTCAGGTAGCCTGATTCCTCCAGCTCCGTTTTTCGTTCTCAAGATTGCTTTGGCTATTCGGGGTCTTTTGTGTTTCCTTTCCATCTTATTTTTACATATGCCATAGAGCTGTTACTCCTCTAGATATCTTAAGGTGACTAGCATGCTGTAAATTCCTTGATAGAGTCTTGAGGCATCTGGTGGAAAGATATGACTAAAATCTTGCAAAATAAATAAATAAAATCTAGCAAACCACCTCATCTTTCAGTTAGTGGAATATCCCTCCAGGGTAAAGAGTAAACATTGGCTGGACCAGGTTGTCAGTCAAAAAAGAAGGAAAATGGCTTTTTCTGTCCACTTCATTTTTCTTTCTTTAGAGACTTTTGACTACAGTGGGTTTCTTTTTAATCCCTCTGTGCATGCCCTACAGCATCTGGTCTTGCAGTTTGTCCATTAAAGGCCTTCAGCAGTATTTGTGGACTTGGACTCAGTCCCTCTGTGTAGTCATTTGGTGGCAGGGCATGGTAGAGGTGAACAAAACAAGGAGTAATGCAGTTAGAACTTTGTGCTCTCCAACCTTGAGGATTTAGTGCTGACAGCAGCGCTTTTGAGCTATGTAACGTTGGTCAAGTTGCTTGAACTCTCAAAGTCTTAGTTTCTTCATTTATAAAATAAAATTGCTGTGTTTGTCAAAATGATATAATCTTTGCAAAGCTCTTGGAAGAATGCCAGCACAGTGTATTAGGATATATGCATACCCTCCCACAGATAATAAATGGATATTTATTAGCAAATGCAAAATAAAATTTAACCCTTCAAAATAATCCCCTAAGCCTTCACAAACTTCAAAAACCAAAATAGTTATAGTATGTTAACCCCCCATGGACTTTAACATAAAAAGGTAAAAGATCAGATCTGGTTTGAACCAAGTCACAGAGGGTTTACCAATGACATCAAAAGAAGGATCCAAATCAGAAACCTTTGTTTCCTAAGATGTGGTCTTACCCTGAACAGATTACGGAAAGACACTAGCATATTTGTACCTCTCAGGAGTTTTTAAAAGGGTGCTTTAAAAGTGTCTTTTTCACAACATCTGTAACAGGAGAGAAGGTGAAACTCTCACAAGCTTAACAGGAGAAATAGATCAGAAACTTTTTTTTTTCTAAATAAAGATTTATTTCCATGGTGCCTGGTCTCTCTGACCTAAATTGCAGTAATTCAGTGTGTGTGAAATTACCTTTTCTAGGACAGGAAGATCACAGCAAAAAAAGAGGAAAAAAATGGCAAGAGGAAAAGAATATACAATACAGACAAGCGTTCAGCTTGCCTGACAAAGACCCTGGGACTAATAAGAAACTAGTTATAACAAAGACAACTCAGAAAGGTAACTACTAATATGAAGGACTAGCAATTGTCTTCACTGGGCAGCCATGTTCAGGGGGGTCAGGAGGTCTTTTAAGAACTAAAATAAAACAGTATTGAGGCCAAAGAATGGCATCTAATTGAGTTCTCTGTTTCTGGGTCTTATTTTATTTTATTAAATTTTTTATCACTTTCAAGTTCATGGTGATGGCATAGCAGATTTATTTCTGTAATTAAATTGATTATTATTTACCAGCAGAAGTAAAGCTGGCATAAAAAGACACACAGTCAGTAACATAGTTCAGAGTTTATGAATTATTACTTGGGACTGATGAATGGGATCATTATTTCTTTCCGTTCAGGTTAGCGCATTGTGTCTCAGGTCTGAAGGCTGGAAGCAAATCAGAAAAGGCTAGTTACTAGCAATTTGTGACCATCCATGGTTTTTTTTGCTCCTCCTCCTGGGCTTCAAAATAAGTCATAAAAATATCACAAACTAAAATCTTCTCTTTGTGCTGTGGTCAGCACTTGAACAATGTGAGTTAGTCATAATATTATCACTGGCAGATGTTATATTGTGGGTTGTATTTTGTTAACCAGGATTTGATGTGTGAGAGCCTCCAGCTTGGTGTTGGAGTTCCACATGTTAGGGGTGGGTGATATATGTACAGGCAGGTTCTGAATGACTCAGCCTGTTACAGGCTTGGCATTTTCACATGGCTGAAGAAACTTCTGGAAGATAATGACTTGATAACTCTAACACTCAAGGACCTTAGGATTATTACATCTAGAAGGATCTCTAATTGGGCTGAAAAGTATTATGAAGAGGTAATGTAGTCTTCATGGTAGGAAAAGGGAATCAAAACAGGAATGCTAGGTCCAGCATCTACGATTAATCTCTGCTGAGTTTTTACAATCCATGTTACATCCTTTGAGTAAGTATGTTTAAGTGATACTGCTCACAAAATTTACCCAAATCAACCAAATTTAGTATAAGAGTGAAGGATAAAAGAACATTCAGTTTTCAGTTTGAAAATCTTAATAAGCCCCTAGCAAACTGTGTATAGAATAAGATCAAATATCTCTCTCCCTTTTTGGTAATAGCCATAAATTGGTGAGAGTAAACATTTTGAGCTTTATATAGGAAGAAGAATGAAGACAAGAACAGACCTATTGGCAATGCAGTCATTTTGCTAATACAGTCCCCATATCAGTTAGGATGGGTACAGTTATGTTGTGTTAACAAAATTCCCCAAAGCTCAGTGGCTCAAAACAACAAAGATCTTACTTGGGCCATAATCCATCTTGGGTCTCTGCTTCTCATTGTCTTCACTCAGGGATACAGGTTGGTGAACCCTCCACTACTTGGAATATCGTTTATCACCTTATCAGGTGCAAGGAAAAATAATGAATTGTGTGCCAACTCATAAAGGTTCCTGCTCACATATTATAGGCCTAAACAAGTCACCTGCAGGCCCAACTTCAAGTGCATATTTTTAAATTAAAGTATAATTGGCTTATAATATTATTTGAATTTCAGGTGTACAGTATAGTGATTTGATATTTTTATAGACTATACACTATACAAAGTTATTATAAAATACTGACTATATTCCTTGTGCACTACATGATATCCATGAGACTTATTTATTTTATAACTGCTAGTTTGTATCTCTTAATCCCCTTCATGTCTTTTGCCCCTACCTACCCCTCTCCCCTGTGGTAACCAGTATTTCTCTGTAATTATCTGTATTTCTGTTTCTGTTCTGTTGTATTCATTCAGTTGTTGGAATGGATACATATATGTTTATATATACATATATATATATATATATATAAAACGGAATATTACTCAGCCATAGAAAAGAATTAGATCTTGCCATTTTTGACAACATGGATGGACCTGGGTTGTTACGTATCTGGCACATAGAAGGTATAAGATAAATATTTGTCAGTTTTTCATTTGTTTGTTTGTTTTTTACATGTCCATCTACCCTGGTATCTAGTGAGTTTAAGAGGTGAGAGAGTTCTGTTCTGTTTGTGTTGTATTGGTGCTAAGCAATATGCCTCAGCAGTAGCATGCAGATAAATATTTGATGAATGAGTAAATGAAAGGAATAGTAGGTTTTCACTAACTTGAGTTAATTATGAAGAATACAGGGCAAATCTGAATAACTGAAAAGGCTGAACTGAAATATGTTTTTCAAATAAATCATTTTATTTAAGTTCGCATAAATGTAACAAAGCTAACACTATCACCCAAAAGATATTCTTTCTCGAAATGTGTACTTTACATGCAGAAATTTGCCTGTCCATTTGTGAAATGGAGTGAAGCTCTCAGAGATTATCCAATAAATCTGCTATTAAAAACTTACTATCCTTATCTTGGATCTTAAATAACTGTCATCCATCCTATTTTAGACGTTTTTATAAATTTATTTATTTATTTTTGGCTGTGTTGGGTCCTCTTTGCTGTGCATGGGCTTTCTCTAGTTGTGGCGAGTGAGGGCTACTCTTTGTTGTGGTGCGTGCGCTTCTCATTGTGGTAGCTTATCTTGTTGCAGAGCACAGGCTTTAGGCGCGCGGGCTTCCGTAGTTGTGGCACGTGGGCTCAGCAGTTGTGGCTTGCAGGCTCTAGATCGCAGTCTCAGTAGTTGTGGCGCATGGGCTTAGCTGCTCCGCAGCATGTGGGATCTTCCCGGGCTAGGGCTCAAACCCATACCCCCTGCATTGGCAGGTGGACTCACAACCACTGCACCACCAGGGAAGTCCCTAGATGTTTTTAAACAGTTCAGAATGCTTAACCACATTGACCATCAGCTAGCAACTATACAGGTGGACTTGATTTGAATTTATTGTAGTTATCATATTTACATTTTGTCTTTAAGCTGCTGATTCACACATGCTTAAATGTAGTACTCTTAAATATTTATTACAATTCTCTTTTCAGTATACATTTATTTTCAAAGTGTGTAAACTACTCATCCCTTCTTCAGCAAAACATTCAGATTCCAAGTCAAATAGTTATAATATTTTGTTGAGACATGCACAAAAGCTTAAAATATAAGTGCAAATCTCAAAGCAAACGCTCCTTCAGATGATTCTCTTCCACCTCCACCTCATTTTATTTAAAGTTTCTTTGACATTCAGCAGATTTTAGGTGAAAACTCTAATTGTGGTATCTGACCAGGCTGGACCCTCTAGGGATACATTGGTTTAGTATTATGGTGTGCTGAGATTTGTGTGTGTGGAATGGGAGAGGTGGGTGTGGGGAGGGAGGTTAATTTAGTACTTTTTATTTCCCTGTTGAAGAGCATTAAAAATCAAAAAAACTGATATAAAAGGCATGTGAACTTGGTTTCTGTGGGATTGCCTGAAGCAAATAGCGCTCTTAGAATCCATAACCAGAATGTGACAACCTTTGCTCTCACCACCTTCAGAGAAGCAAACCTCAGCATTTTGACATATCTTAGGAACACCCAACTCTACATTATATTAAAGAGGAATTGATATTTTTACTGACTATCTCATGAAGACCCATGAAAGACAATCTATATCAGATACCATATGGCTAGACTTTATGAAGTTATCCAGATTTTCTTCCAGTTTCCTTTCTCTGTTTACCTCACGTCTACACAAAGAGTCCTTTCCTTTTTCCTTTCTCTGCAGCCTTTGCAGTCAGTGTAGCTGGTTGCAGTTTTCTTTACCCTCCCATCTCTCTCCTCCCCAACATACACACCTAAATTAACATATTCACTCATTTACTCAACTATTATTTATTGAGTGACTACAAGTGCCAGACATTTTCCGCAAGATGAACTATGAATTTAACAATGACTCTCAAATTCATGGTTTGACTAAAAAGCATTCCTGTCATTCTCAGTAAATATTTACTGAGTGGTGGTCACAGGGCATTACCAGAGGTGGTACTGGGAGGAGGAAGAAATGTTTATGATGCTAAGAAAAGGCAGCTTTCTTGGAGCTATGCAACTGATAGAAGGAAGTTTAGCATTATAAAAATAAAACCCAAATGGCCACTTTCAGCATTGGATACTTGTTTCTGGCCTGAGAGTAAAATTATACAGATTCAAGGTGTCAAAGGTAGATGAACGAAAGCCTAAGACTAAATAGGAATAATAGGAGGTCAGAGTTGGAATTGACCTAGAAGTTATAATGTCTCAAGACTTATTACATGTTTGAGAGACCTAAAAAGCACACAGAGAGAGGACAATATTCCAAGTCTTCATAAGTCTTTCCAGGTTTGGGACATGCAATCATGGCTTCTTTTTGATTATTTCAAAATCTGTTAACAATTTTTTCAATCACCTTTCCAAGGTTGAGCCCAAATATCAATTTTCTTTTTTCAGTAGAGCCTTCCCTAATCTTTCCCATCTCTCACAAAGCATTTTGAATGCGATGGTACTTGAATTATTATATTTATTATACATTTGTTGGCTGAAAACAAAAATTCATGGTCCTGTTTGGCTTTGTTCTTTTAAGCTTCCAAATTTTGAACACTTTATGTACTAAGTATTGGGGCATTGTAATTTTATCCTTATACCTATCTTTGATGTATGCATTTACACCCCCATTTTACAGATGGAAACTGAGTCTCAGAGAGATCTAGTAACCTGAACAAGACCACAGAGCAAGGAGAGGTGTCACTTCTCAAACCTAAGCTCTTCAAATGCCAAAATTTGTTTGCTTTGTCATAATCTATACATATTTAACCAGTAACTGGGAAATGACTTGACATTGATATTTTATACATATGTACACATATACATATATACACAGGAATAAGCACACACATACATATAGTTATTGTATATAATTGACTTTTAATACTTAAATGTAGAAGGAGAGTTTATTAATGTAAACATCTAGCATTAATTTGTTTCATCTTTGCAGATACTTTTCATTTCAAACAGGATATATGGTGCATCTTATCATTCTTTTTAGACGTTCAATATCTATACCTCCTTCCTAGACTTAGGGATACTACCTACCTTATGAGGCAGAGCCTGCCCTTCACTATTGCAGCTAAAATATCCAAACGCTAGCTTTCCCAACTTACTTTTCAGCCAGAGGGAGGGAAGCCTGACTTTAGATATCATTCCTGGCCTGGATTGCCAACATCCTAGAAGTCCTGGAAGACACCTAACAGCCTCTTAATAAATCATGCCCCACTTATTTAACCAGAAAAGGTTTCTGTGGCATGGGCTTCAGAATCCTGGATATATGGGATAGTGGAAAGGGCTTAAATTTGATGGCAGAAAGTCACTTTGCTTTGCTGAATCTCAGTTTTTTTAATTATGAAAATTGGGATAATAATAATTATCTCACATGTTAAGAGCGAGAATGAAGTGGTGTGATAATCATCAGGTTGGAAGTGCTATATCTGGTAGGAGAAATAGAGCTGCGTACAGTCCCTACAACCTAAGAACGTCTTGAAAAAATCAAAATAAAAGAGTCATACCAATTTTCAGAGAAAATAAAAAGTAAACCAACTTTATTTCATAAGCAGTGGATTCCAAATCTCTT
>NW_021703183.1:0-25712 GCF_005190385.1 Monodon monoceros
TCATTCTTGCTGCACCTGAAATGGAATACTGCTCATTTAGATGAAAAGCAACTGATAGCTCCCGAAACGGGAGCAGGTTACTTTGGTATTTAGACCTTTCATCTCTATTTCTGCTTTCTATGAAAACAAAGGAAGGGAGGGAGGGAGGGAAAGGAAACTACATGTGTTGTAGAAAGGGAACTACTTCAGTTAACTTAACCTGAGTAGGAACCCCAGCAATGTCACTTGCAGTCAGGAGATTTTGGGCAGATTACTTAACCACACTTTACCAGTGCTTCCATATCTAAAAATGACAGTTGGGCTAACACCTTCTTTCTATGCTAAAATTCTGTGAGCCTGTGATAATAGGGGAAGTGAGTGAGGTTACCCCCATCAAGACATTTAGCACATTTTATTTTTTTCTTTAGATTTATTTAAACTATATTTTTTGTCTTTTTTAATTGAAGTATAGTTGATTTATAATGTTGTGTTAATTTCTGCTGTACAGCAAAGTGATTCAGTTATATATATATACACACACACATTCTTTTTTATATTCTTTTCCATTATGGTTTATCATAGGATATTAGCACATTGTATTTTTTTTAGCTGTATAGCATTATTTTTATGAGAAAAAGATAAATATATGTATATGTGTATAAATATGCTTTTGCTTTTATATGCTTAGGGAAAAAAGGGAGATACCTAAAAAATCACAAATACATTTATCCCTGGAAAGTAGGATTACTCTAGGATAGTGGTTTTCAATGTTTTTTGTCTTAGGACTCATTTAAACCCTTAAAAATTATTGAGGACCCCAAGGAGCTTTGTTTATGTGAGTTATATCTATAGATATTTATTGTATCAGGAGTAAAAACTGAGAACTGGAAAAATATGTTTATTTTTCATTTTAAATTACAATAACCCATTACATGTTAACATAAATAACCTATTTATATAAAAAGCCACATTTTCCATAATTAAAGAAAAACAGTGAGAAGGTAACATTGTTTTATCTTTTGTAACTCTCTCTTTTATTGAAGTATAGTTGGTTTATAATGTTGTGCTAATTACTGCCGTACAGCAAAGTGATTGTTATAGATATACATTCTTTTTTTTAATATTCTTTTCCATTATGGTTTATCATAGGATATTAAATACAGTTCTCTGTAGCACGTTGTATTTTAAATGTCTCTTTGTATCACCCAGTAGATTGTGAGCAAGTTGAGGGCAAGGACTGTGTTTTACCTTTGTTCTAACACATCATAGGTTATCCACGTTTACTAATAAGTGAATAAACAAGTAAATGAGTTCTATAGTTAACCATGTGAATTATACAGTACTTACTGACCTACTTTTACATGACTGGCATTGCTCTAGGTAGCTAGTGTGCACTAGGCAGAGGGGCACTGGGTTCTATAAAATTTCTGAAAATGGTGTTGTAAGCATTACCATCTGGATGGTAAATGTCAAGTTTCTTTCCCTGTTCTTCAGGATATATGTAGTGATTTTCGGCCTTATGTGAAGGATGGAAGACTTGGATGCACAAGGGAAAATGAACCAGTTCTTGGTCTTGATGGAAGGACACATGTCAATAAGTGTATGATGTGTGCTGAGCTATTGTAAGTATCCTCACCCCCAAGCTGGCCAGCAGGTGGACCTGATGAGAATGTACTTGGTTGCTATCCTGAGAACCACTCCACAGAGAGATAAAGTCCTTTTCCTCAAGCATGTTATCCTTTGTCTTTATAAGGTGAAATGGGCCTTGCTCCCAGAGTGGCTTCTTCTCTTTTTAATTCATATTATCTGATAAAGTTTCTTTTTTTTTTTTTTTTTTTTTTTTGCGGTATGCGGGCCTCTCACTGTAGATAGGGCTTCCCTGGTGGCACAGTGGTTGAGAGTCCGCCTGCTGATGCAGGGGACATGGGTTCGTGCCCCATTCCGGGAAGATCCCACGTGCCGCGGAGTGGCTGGGCCCGTGAGCCATGGCCGCTGAGCCTGCGCGTCCGGAGCCTGTGCATCCGGAGCCTGTGCTCTGCAACGGGAGAGGCCACAACAGTGAGAGGCCCGCGTATCGCAAAAAAAAAAAGGAGTAGATAAAGCGGTTATGCTAGTTATTTATTTAATTATAATGACTTGAAAATGCACAGTGTTTTATAAGGCATAATATTTCAAAATTTAAAAGGTGCTCTCTTGTGGAATAATCTAAGTCAGCCATTTGACATGCACTGCTTCATTCAGGCATGTATAGATACTCTCACTGAAGATGACAGTCTAATTTAAAATAATGTCATGTGGCTGAATTTATTAGTTGTATAAAAGGTGGGACTTTATGAAAGGGAAGAACTGCTGGGTTAATCTTTCTCTCAGTGCTTGACACTGCTCTGAGCACTGAGACACAGATATGAGTAAGATCCACAGAGTCTTTAATATTCTGACTGTTAAAGCATAGATTCTCTAATCCGTTTGTCAGCAAGCCTTAAAGTGCTCTATTTATATCACTGGATTTTTAAAATCAGGAGAGAGAAAGATTTAACAGATTAAAGGACTTCACATCTGTCTTTGAAAATTATAGTATGCTGTGTGGAATTCAAGGGCATGTCCTCTCAGGTTTAAAAATAGTTATTATAACTGGTTTCCAGACAGGAAATCATCCTCATTTCCACTTTCTTATCTAGGAGGTATGCACTTTTAGTGCTCAAACCTGCCCTAATTCTATGATCCTGTGTTTCTTTCTATGTGCTAGCTAAAAAAGAGAATCTGACCTCCCTGACTCCTGGTTGGTTTCTTCCTCTGTAGAACTAAGATAGTCTTGTCTATCTCCAAGTTGAACTGCAGTTAGATAATAGATCTGAAAGGACTTAGAAGCTCAGTTCAATGTAGCTTTTATTGACAAGGGTGCTTTTACATGAAGGCAAACAAGTACTTTACAAGGTTTAAAAAAGCTATACATAAGGGTGTGGATGACAACATGTACTTCAAATGCTTAGTTTGGTTTCATCCTTGTCACAGCATTGTTTTAAAGCTCTTGGTTCTTCCTGTTAAAGCAAGTTTTCCTGACAATCTTCTGTGTGTCAATCAAGGAGTCACACCCATCCAGTTTTACAGAACAAGGCTTCTAATTGATTGTCAGTGAGTCAGTTTCACACCCATCCTTATCTTTGGTAATTTTCTGGCTCAAACATTCAAGACAGGCAAAGCTTGTCTCATGTAAGTGGATGGGTTGAGCAAGTTGAGCAAAGGATATGGAAGTGCTTAGCACAGAACTGGACACTGAAGATATGATAAAGTCATAAACCGACCAACTATTTTCTTAACAGCTTAAAAGAAGCTGAAGAAAATGCCAAGCGAGAAGGTAAAACCAGAATTCGACGAACTGCTGAAAAGGTAAATTTCTTATCAACACAATTTGGTTCTTGTGGACATAAATATTAACAATTTATACTTGAACCTTTAAGGTAATTCAATCATGTCATTGTTCTTCATTATTACATTGAACTTTTCTCCTTAATTTTAAAGTTTCCCAAGTTGAATTCCTAGTACAATATTCCTAGTATAATATTCCTAAGTATATTAATCACTAGATTCAAAGTTAAAATAGCATTTCCCACCTAAAGCTCAAAATACTCTGCTTGCTTAAAAAAAACAAGACAAAGTTTATGCAAATTAAATTCTGCTTAGTTTCCACGAGACTTCTCTTTGACTTAGTGTAAATTACTTTTGCTTTGAATAAATTAGTTAAAAAAGCAACTTAATATAAATTTGACAGGAATAACTTGAAAATAATTCCAGAACCTTTTAAACAGTATATCCACTGGTGTATTTTATGTATATTCCCACTGATGCAAATGAGTTATTCATTTTTCCATTATGGTTATTATGTTCAGATAAGGCATGCATTTATAAAGGTCATGCTTCTGATTAAACAAAAACCTCAAACAATTATTGATATTGTTTTTAAAATAACCTTAAAATTAAGGTTTTTCAAATTATTCGATGATTTAGTTTTTCAATCTAGTATAAAAAATTATTCCTTTCGTTAATTGAATATGCATTGTAGATAACACAGCCTGGATTTCTTAAATCACCAAGGTTATTAAACCCTACTTTCAATGAAAGTGATAGCAGCTACTTTGGTAATGAGTAGTCTTTTGTTGAAAAGTCAGAACACCTTAGTTTTAGTCCTTCTCTGGGTGTGTGAAACTGAGCAACTCATCTCTTCTGTCCAGGTCTCAATTTTCATTATTCGTAAAATAAGGAGGCTGGGTAAATGATCTCAATTTTACCCTCCTGTTGGATTCTGATTCTGTGTCCTGCACCCTTTGGTGCTAATAAAAAGATACTATTTTTGTGGATTGTAGGGCATATGTTTTCCTAAGGGGAGACACAGGTGCAATTTTTGGTAGTTAAGAGCTGAACTTCCACTTCATAATGCCATTCAATGAAACAAATGTCACACCCTAAATAGAGCATTCAGAATTTAAATTAAGAAACACAGAGCATTCATAATTATCCATAATGTGTTCAACACTCACTGAGATTTGAAAAGCAATTTTGTTGTGGTGGTTGTTAAATTTCAGTATAACACTTTGGGTCATCTTGTGATATTCAACATTTTATTACTTCATAAACAGGGAGTTTCTTTTCCCTTGTCTTTCATCATGCCTCAGCTACTTTTCCTTCTTTTTGTCTGTGGCTGGGATCATTGTTTTGGTGGGGTCATTGGACATGATTATGTTAAACAGGACTGCATTATTGTGATGGCTCAATATTTGCCCCATAATTAACCTGTCAGTGGGTTGATCACACAGCATTTCTTTAGAATCTCCTTGGATGAATCACAACTTATAAACTGAAATTATCATTGTTTCTTTTATGGGAACCATTGAGCATCAATTTTATTACCACACTGTGATTATCAGGTGACTGTCTTCTGCGTCTGTATTCCTAGATTGTTACAACCAGGAAGTTCGGAACACACCCATTACTCCTCTAAAGACAAATATCTCCTCATTAGATTCTCTTTTAAAGTGTCCTAATGAAGTGTGAGTTATATATTTTTTTAAATCAGAGAATACTAGATCTAGAAAAGGTCCTAAAGAGCAGCTATTCTGAAAACTGCCTTTGTGTTGGTAGTGAGACTGAAGTCTCAAAGGTGATGTGACTTTGCTATGGTCTCCCCGTGAGTTAGAGCCACAGTTTAATTTCCCTTCTGACTCCAAACCACACTCTTTTTTAAAATAAGTTTTTTAATTGAAGTATAATTGATATGCAATATCACGTTAGTTTTAGGTGTACATCACACTGATTTTATATATATATATATATATATATACATTTCAAAATGGTCACCATGATAAGTCTAGATACCATTTGTCACCATACAAAGTTCTTATAATATTATTGACTATATTCCCTTTGCTGTACATTACATCTCCATGACTTATTTATTTTATAACGGGAAGTCTGTACCTCTTAATCCCCTTCACCTATTTCCCCTACCCCACCCCACTCCCCTCCCCACTGGCAACCACCAGTTTGTTCTCTGTATCTATGAGTCTGTTTTATTTGTTCCTTTGTTTTGTTTTTTTAGATTCCACATATAAGGAAAGTCATACAGTAATTACCATTCTCTGTCTCACTTATTTCACTTAGCATAATACCCTTTACAACCCATCCATACTGTCACAAATGGAAAGATTTCATTCTTTTTCATGACTGAATAATATTCCATCCATCCATACATACACATTGTATATATGTATATATCACATCTTCTTTATCCATTCATCTACTGATGAACACTTAGGTTGTTCCACGTCTTGGCTAATGTAAATAATACTGCAGTGAATAAACCATACTCTTTATGCTCACGTTTTTTTAGCTGAAATGGGAAGATGAGGGTCATACAGTTGAAAAAGGCTACAGAGAAGCATTTTTATAGATTATATTATAGTAATATATGCTATCAAGTAGTGTTTTGGTATAGTGTTTTAAAGTTTATATATATATTTATCATAATTAAATATAACTTTTGTATACACACATACCCACACACATATATATGGCCCTTCTCAAATAGAATTTTCAAAACACAGAGAGAAACTTCAAAATACTGAATTCAAGCATCAATCAGGAAATTTGTGTGTATAAACCTCTTCTGAATTTTGGGAGGAAGTCACCACCTTTTTAGGTTTTCTAAATAAAGATTAGTCTTGATGGTCTGCATTTCTAAGTGGGTAATGAAGGAAAATTAGGTTCACTCCTGAGGTTTCCACCCGCAGTGTTAGAAATGAACATTGATAAAGGTGGCAGAGTATATATAAAAATGATCCACAGATCCACAGAGAAAACAAATAGAGTAAGCATAATGCTGTTGGATACCACCTTATTCCTTTTTCCTTGCAAACTAAGTAAATTGTTCTTGACTTGTTCCATATTAAGTAGCTCTTAAGTATCTCATCTTACAGATTCTATATTCTGCTCATTGGCAACACTTTTGTTTTGTCTTGGCTGCTGTGTTTTGTTATGTCTTTGCT
The DNA here is from genome assembly GCF_005190385.1 of Monodon monoceros. Classification (NCBI taxonomy): domain Eukaryota; kingdom Metazoa; phylum Chordata; class Mammalia; order Artiodactyla; family Monodontidae; genus Monodon; species Monodon monoceros. Next base: position 6,519 of record NW_021703183.1, read on the forward strand.
GGAACCTCACGACAGATCTTTTATTTATTATCTTTTTCCATAGATTTGAAAGTGAACAAAAACTATCTGATTTTAGAAAGTATTTGCTCAGCCTTATTCTTTCCTAGGCTCTTTTACTCTTTTACTTTTAATAAATACACGACATAGTATATACAGGTACCAAGTAATTTGACAATGTAATTACTATTTCTCATTAATACGTTGTGTGTGTTCACCAACACTTTCTAGATATGACATTCTTTGACTATAAATCCATGATGCACATTTTCTAGATTAAAGAATAGAAAAGTGCTAAATGTAATTACTTGTCTTTTTAAAGGATTTCTGCAAGGAATATGAAAACCAAGTGAGGAATGGAAGACTTCCTTGTACACGGGAGAGTGAGCCAGTCCGTGGCCCTGATGGCAGGATGCATGGCAACAAATGTGCCCTGTGTGCTGAAATTTTGTAAGTATAGATGTGGTTTCTTTGAAGTTACTCAAAAGGTGAAGTGGAGAGTGACTAAAATGATGAATAAGAACAATGTTCATGGGAATATTTGTTGTTGAGAATTTTTGAGCTGTTTTATGTCCTCTACAAATCATAATACCACCTAATAAGTAGGCTCTAATGCTATATATTTCTTTTTTAATACAAATGGATTCTAATTTCCAGTAGGATGACTGGATTACAAAATACTTGTTAACATTTTCTCCCATGACCTTTGTAGGCCTTTTTATGAGCTAGTCATAGTACAGAATAAGGGTTAAAAGCAGGCACTAGGACTTTGATTCTTTTCCTTCAGTAATTACCCCATTGTGGCAGAATAGATGGGATGCCCACAAAAAACTCCATGTTCATATGTGAACTGGATTAACTCTGTCTTTTCATCTTGGACATCTGACCCTGGGGGAAGAGCAAATCCCACAACATATAAATTATGGCACTTATAAAGATGGCTCAGGAAAGGTCTCATCACATTTCTTTTTAGATCCTTGAACTCTATGAGCTCTTTCCTACACTTTCTGACTGCCAGTTCTTGTTTGGGCCAGCTAATGTCTCTTCTATGGTTTGCATTTCAAGATTATCCTTCCTTGGATGAAATCTCCTAAAATCACTAATTAAATTCAATCTTTATAACACTTGATAATTTTATTTTATAATAGTCATCATAGTTGGTATTTGTATAATTATTTCTAGTACTGTTTGTTGACTGTCACTCTTCTCTACTGGTCTGTAAGTTCTAAGAAGATAGGGTATGTGTTTATACTGTAAACTACTGAACTATATGCCCAGAGTGCTTTCCAATGCTTGCCGAAAAATAATTACTAACCAAATGTTGAATAAATAAGTGAATGAATGAACGTATGGACAAAGATCCCTGCTCTCAAGAAGCTTAAGGCTAATAGTAAAAATAATCCTTGGATGTACACACACACACACAGACACACATACATTGCAAGACAGAATGAAAACTATCCTATAAGAGAAGAATATACAAGTATGAAAACACACTGAAAGATGTAGAACTCATTTCCACTTTGAGGTATGGGATGTCTTCTTAAAGAAGGTAGAATTTAAGCTGGGGAGGTTTAAAAGGGAAGATGACAAAAAAAAAAGAAAAGAAAGATTGTTACAGTGGAAGGAAATGGCAAACTTAAAGGCAAAATGAAAGGGGTTCTTTGGGGAAATGGTGAAGATTTCAATTTCATAAGGGGCTTTAGGGTGATTTGAAAATGTTTGTTCTAAAACTCAGGAACACTTAGCTGTTTTTTTCCACTTGCATCTAAATGACTATTTTGTAGCTTGAAGATTCAAAACATCTATATTCACTTCCTTATTTTTGTTTCTTTCTCCAGCAAACAGCATTTTTCAGAAGAAAAAAATAAAGCAGATGAACGCCTGAGAAAGGCTAAAGAAAAAGTTAAAAGAGAAACTGAGGTGAGGATTAGTTTGATCAATTCAGCTACGACTTTTGTAGGGTGTGTGTGTGTGTACTTTACTCTAGAATGCATTTTCAATATTTATTTATTTTTCCTCCACTACTAATGGGTTTCTGGAGACTAATTTTTAGTTACTATTTTATAAGATTTAGAATACTTATGACATTACAATTTTTAGCTCTATTTGGAGGAAATTAAGGCACATTAGTAAAAACAGTTCTACACTCCTGAATGAAGGTGATATATCAAGCCTTATCTGAATTCAAAGCTGATATACATTCTTCAAATGTGTGACAGTTGTTTTGGGGGTTTTCATTTTGAAAGCAATAGCAATGTAAAATTTTAATATGATCCTTTTAAAATCATACGACATTCTACTTTAAAAACACCTCTTAACTAGTCATCTCCCTTTTTTCCACTGCTGCCATCTTAGCACAGATACCTAATAGCTTTCTTTTGCATTGATACATTAGCATCCTGCCTGTTCTCTATACTTCTAGCCAACATCTTCCTCAATCTTCAAGATTCAATTATTCTTCCATGTTTTCACAGAGTAAGAAATACTTCCATGAACCAATGGCATTATGAAAATCTAATGTTTACAGGTATTCTAGAGTGTATTTGGACCATTTCACTCCATTAAAGAGACCCTATTTAACTTATTTCTTAGAGTTATCCCACCTTCTATGAAGTGTAGTTCAGTTTCATAAAATAGCTCATTCCCGTAGTCCACCTTCTGCCTTCGTGTAACTGTATCTTAATTGCTAAGGCCTGTTTCAACTGCTTTCTTTCCTTTAGTCCTAGGTTACACAGTCCTTTTAATTTTAGCTGTTAAATGTCCCTCAACTATCCTATCTTTCACTTTCAATTTCTTCCTTCCTTTCTCTCTTCCTTTTCTTTTTCTCCCTTCCTTCCTCCCTCCCTACCTCCTTCCCTCCCTCCCCCCTTCTCCCTTCCTTTCTTCTTCCCTCCTTCCTTCCTTCCTCCCCTCCTCCCTCTTGCCCTCTCTCCCTCCCTCCCTTCCTTCCTTCTCTTCTATAGTTTCCCTAGCTTCAGTCTTTAGTCACTTAAACCCTCCACACATCCGACTGGATAATCTTTCTAAAACAAAGATTTGATTAGGTCCTTCTCTGCTATAAATATTGTTTTCCATTTCCTAAGAATAAAGTCCAAAGTCCTTTCAAAGTTTAGTGATCTGATTTTGACTTTTTTCAAAGTCTCCTTTTAACGAGTTCCCAAACCTTCCTCTTTGTGTCCTGCTAATTCTTTAGCCACTATACTCCTGACTGTAATAGATTATCTCAAAATAACATATTCTTTTACGCCGGTGTCTTTGCATATCATAATTCCTCCTGGAGGACTTTTTTGCCACATTGTTCTCCTAGGCACATTCTAAAGATACAACTCAAATATAAGCTCTTCTCTGAACTTCCTTGGATCATTCTTTCCTATATGCTAGTGCATACTTAATTTAGACATGTGTCATATCCCTTAGCTTTTTATATTGCAATTCCTTATCCTTTTCACTTGACATAAAAGTGCTAAATCACATTCATATTTAATCCCTTTAATTTATTTGTTGAACACTTAAATGGATGAATCTTAATTTATTTATTTATTTTTAAAATTATTTTTGGCTGCACTGGGTCTTCGTTGCTGCACACAGGCTTTCTCTAGCTGCAGCGAGCCGGGGCCACTCTTCATTGCAGTGCACGGGCTTCTCATCGTGGTGGCTTCTCATGTTGTGGAGCACGGGCTCTAGGCGTGCGAGCTTCAGTAGTTGCAGCATGTGGGTTCAGTATCTGTGGCTCGTGGGCTCTAGAGCGCAGGCTCAGTAGTTGTGGCTCATGGGCTTAGTTGCTCCACGGCATGTGGGATCTTCCTGGACCAGGGCTGGAACCCGTGTCCCCTGCATTGGCAGGCAGATTCTTAACCACTGCGCCACCAGGGAAGCCCCAAATGGATGAATCTTACAAGAAGAGAAATATCACAAAACTTTTGGACAATTATACATCCTAAATGTTTTATTTTTTTATCCTTAATTCCTCTTTTCCAATATCTTTGATAAAGAGTATCTAAAGTTTATAGAGAACCATATCTAAACTGTCTCATTTTCTTTATTCAGAAACTCTGCAGTGAGTATCAGGATCATGCAATGAATGGAATCCCTTTCTGTACCAAAGAAAATTACCCTGTTCGTGGCCCAGATGGGAAAATGCATGGCAACTTGTGTTCCATGTGTCGAGACTTCTAGTGAGTACAGAGTTTTAGAATGTCGAAGAGAAAAGGGAACCTACAGTAATCTAATAGAACTAGCTTGTTTCATAGATGGTCAAACTGGGAAGGGAGTTCAAGAAGTTACATGGAGAATGTAAGTAATAGAGCTGGGAATAAGTACTTAGAGCATTTATGCCAAGATGTCTGTTACCCCCGACACTCATTCTCTTAGCACTGGAACATCCTGACTTATGCAAATATCAAATTCTCTCTACTGCTGAAGCTTCATATTGTGAACCCGTTGTACAAGTTTAGAGGCATCTCATCTTCCAGAGAGGCAAAGACCCAAAGTTAACACTTACTGCAGAAACTGATTATTGAAGTTGCCCATGAAACAACCATGAACTCTTATTAAATTACAGTAAATGTTACTTTATATAATGTGACATTTCTCAGTAAGTTATAACTGAGTTTGGTTTCAAAATTTGGGACTGTACTCAGTTTATCTGATTGAGTTCAGATTAAGTAGTTGACTACATTTAGAATCTTTGGTCTTTTGTAATTTGATTGACAACCAGGTATGGTTGAAATACCATCAGTTAACTGTACATACCATGCAATTCCATTGTACAAAGCAAATTTAGGCTCATTTGGTTTATCAATGTATGGAAATTATTAACATTTTTCCACCCATCCTACATTTTCTTACAGATAACACAGCCATGAGTAAGCAATACATGTAAACTGAATTAATAAAGCTACGGCATACACGACGTGGTAGATAGAACATAGACTTGAGAGGAGAAATTTGGGTTATTGTCATATCCTGAGATTATAAGCAAAGCCCTCACCACCTCACCTTGTCTCTGTGAAACAAGGGGACCAGTCAATGTGCTTTATTAAGGCCACTTTCAGGCTCCAGGTGTAATGTCACCACGGTACTAGTTTTTTTTTGTTTTTTTTTTTTTTGCGGTACGCGGGCCTCTCACTGTTGTGGCCTCTCCCATTGCGGAGCACAGGCTCCGGACGCGCAGGCTCAGCGGCCATGGCTCACGGGCCTAGCCACTCTGCGGCATGTGGGATCTTCCCAGACTGGGGCACGAACCCGCGTCCCCTGCATCAGCAGGCGGACCCCCAACCACTGCGCCACCAGGGAAGCCCACGGTACTAGTTTTGATATCTCCTTGATGAACACTGATGATGTTCCTTTTCTGACCACAGCCAAAAAAGGTAATTTAGAGAAAGCAAGTCTCCCAAATCCACAAGTAACGCTATCTTTATTTCAGTGTTATGCAGAAACTATGAAGAAGTTATGGTATCTTATACTGGAGGCTGTTTTGTTGCTTCTCATTAGTATGTGGTGATAAAGGGGCAAAGTTGCTCCTTCTTGAGGAGGGAGGACAGATTAGCAATGTAGAAATGTGGAGAAACCATTGACTGTGTTTGGTCCTATGGATCTGTCCTGTTTTTGTTTTGTTTTGTTTTTTCTAATTCAGCCAAGCAAAAGCTGAAGAAAAGAAAAAGGCTGAAGCAAAAGCAAGAAGTAAAAGAGAACCTGGAAAAGCAGACTCATATGCAGTGAGTAGACTGTAATTTGAACACACTTCAAAGAGCCTAAAGGCTGGAATATTGCCCTGCAAAAATCCCCAGAAAAACTTAACCTTTCAATCTGGAGATGACATTGAGATGAATGATATGGGAGTTGATCAATTCTTGCTGCTTCAGAGACTAACTCTGTACAGTAAAAAGAACTTATTTGCAGTCTGAAAAAAAAATGATCTAGTTCTAGTTTCATCATTTACAGACTATGCTAGCTTTTGCTTACCACTTTCCTGAGACACTTAGTGTATATTTTCTACATGTGAATTTTTGAAATTTCACATCTGAGTTGGGTTCAGAATACATTGTACACACATAGAAAACATAGTTTTTACCTTTGAAATATTACAATATTCATTTTCATGGCTTTATATAAGTTACCGTTAACTTCTTTAGATGATGAAAGTCTCCTAATCTTCCCTCTAAGTTCTATTCTTTTTCTTATCCAACCATCCTCCCTAACACAGCTGGAGTAAAGTTTCAAAATATTAACTAGATCATAATACTGCTCTTCTTAAAATGCACAAATAACTCATTATCAACTAAAGGATGCATTTCAATCTCCTTAACTCTCTTATTTGGCTCCTTACCGTCATTCAGAAATTCATGTTCTGCTATAGGCCAGGTAGTTTCTGACATGTGCTTCTCAGCTTATTTTAGCAATCTAAAATGTGTATTTCTCAATCCATTTCTTAACCAGGAAAATCCTATTTACTCTTCAAAGTCTCACTCAAAGTATCCTAGTTCCCTGACATCTTCCCTGATTTCCACAATCAGATTTCATGGTCCCAACCTCTGAGTTCTCAGATTTTCTTGTACCTGTGTTTGCCCTTATTTTATTCTATTTAGATTATAGTGGAGTTTACTTATCTACCTCTTTTATTATACATCCTATTATGTCTTATTTGTTTCCATCTCTTAGCAAATCACGAGGGTTTTTTTTGTTCAATTGAATTTTATATTTGAGAGAAAACACAACTAAAATCCTGGGCTCAAAGATTAGTTTCTACCAATGTAGATGCTTCAAACTTCTGCTCTGAATGGGAATAAAACGTGTGTCCAAATTACCTTCTCTATCTTGGCAAAAGCTGTGCAGACCATACCTCAAGTTTATGAGAAATGGAAAACTCCTCTGCACCAAAGAGAGTGACCCCACCAAGGGCCCAGATGGGAAAATGTATGACAGCCCCTGCTCCATGTGTGCGACTATGATGTGAGTAGAGCTGCTGCTGGGAAAATGAGGGAGGGTTTTGTCCTTTCTGCTTCATTTCTCTTTTTTGGAGCTTTATTCTATTTTGTTTCTTAAATTGTGTTTGTTTCTTATCAATGGCATTTTTTTGTGACACATTTTTGCACAATGTCATAATTGTCAAAGAATGATTCCTGCATATCAATCACTGGTTGAGTTCCCGTGGAAGTGTAAATGACATGAAACAAGGATCATACCCTTGCAGAGTGGGATATGAAATCATCTGAAAACACGACAGATCACTAGCAAACATATCAATATGCCAAACAGTACATCAGTTCATACATGGTTCATAATATATATAACTGTAATAACTGAATGATATTTGAATATTTTAGATCACTTTCAATCTGGAGATTCTATGATTCTTACTCATCTCTTTTTAAATCACTCTTTTTTAGCCAAGCAGAAAAAAAAGAAAAGAGGGAAGATGAATCAAAAAATAAAAGGCAATCTAAGAATACATCTTCCTTTGAGGTGAGGGGACCTTCTTCAACAAGTCAGAGGCATATGGACCTGGGATCCATAGATGGCATTCAGGGAACCCATAAATTCCCTTAAACTGTATGAAACATTGATACAGTTTGTGGTTTGTGTATTTGTTTATATGTGTGCATGTACACATGTGCATATGTGACTATTTCTAGGTTGAGAGTCTGTAACTTTGATCATTTAAAAATATTCACGTCTTCAAAGTTAAGAACCATTCTAAAATTTGCTAAGTGCTGACCGCCATTTAAGAAAAATGTATAAACTTCAGCAGTTTTTGCAATCTGATCCAACCCGTGTTCAACACCTCAAACTTCCCTCCTTGATTTCACAGGAGTTGTGCAGGGAATACCGCAAATCCATGAATAATGGACATCTTCTTTGCACTAGAGAGAACGACCCCATCCAGGGCCCAGATGGGAAGGTGCATGTCAACCTCTGCTTCATGTGTGAGGCTTTCTTGTGAGTAGAGCTTGGGGCTTCTGAGGCAGTGGGGACAGGGATCTGCTAAGGGCAGTTTTCCGACAATTATGAATAATGCGTTTTCCTCTTCAGTGTAAAACTTCAGTGTAGTTTTCCTCTTCTTTTTTTTTTTATTTTTTGCGGTACGCAGGCCTCTCACTGTTGTGGCCTCTCCTGTTGCGGAGCACAGGCTCCGGACGCGCAGGCTCAGCGGCCATGGCTCACGGGCCATGTGGGATCTTCCCGGACCGGGGCACGAACCCGTGTCCCCTGCATCGGCAGGCAGACTCTCAACCACTGCGCCACCAGGGAAGCCCAGTTTTCCTCTTCTTGTGTGTCACATTTAAATGAACTAAAACACAAACAAACACACAAAAAACTCCAAAACCAAGTGGAGAGCTTTCAGATGATAACTACTGTGATATAAAAAATGCAGAATAATTTCAGGACATTTCAGAAAGAACTCCGAATCCTTTTTTCAGAGAAGAGAATACTCTATGACAACCATACTAATTGCTTTTAGTTTTCTGAAGGATTATCAGCTGAAAGAGGAAATGCATGAGATTACATGTAATATATTGATATCATTATGGTGCATGGCAAATTTTAGGAATTTTTGTTTTGTGTTGGTTCATGATTTTTATTTCTACTCGTTCTGTGTGACCTCAAGGAACAGAATTAAAATTGATGAGAGATATAGGGAGACATATTTGGGCACAACATGAAGATGAACTCTGCAATAGTTAGAGAAAGGCTGCTTCAGGAATGATGATTTTGTTGTATAGGAGTTGAATACCTCATTTACAGGAGACTAAAGTATGACTTTACAATAGACAACATGGTATGTCCTCTCAAACCAGAGTCTGCTGTATTCCTTAAGTCTTTGTCCCAAGGGATACTCTATTTTCTATATGCCCAGAATCTCTGAAAGGATTCAGTCATTCCGTCTTCCCTAGTGGAGAGCAATACAACCCAGCAGATTTGTCCCATAGTGTAAGTGAGCCATGGAAGCATTAAAAAATCTGTTAGATGGACGTCATGATGATGACCATATAATTATCATAACCAACATTTATTGGCATATAATCGGCATATACTTGGGTTTTGCTACCCAATCTCATTTAATCTTCACAACAACCGTATGAAATGGGTTCTGTATTATCCCAAGTTATAGATGGAAAAAAATTAAGGCCCAGAGAAGATGAGAATGATGGAAATTTCGGCCCAGGAAAAATGAAGAAAATGATAAGATTTCTCAATGTAGGGTGTAGACAGGGTATAATTATTTAGCAAAACCATTATCAACTTCTGGTAGTAACATCTGCCTGTTACGCTCATCTCAGTCTGTTTTTCTTTACCTTAATCTTTCAGAGATGAGGAAGTAAGTCTGCCACCTAGTGGTCATCTCTGCTGTTTCCTCTGACAAGTTTCCATTATGAAAAGAAAATGCTTCTTAAATTTTATAGTCAACTTAGACTCACAGTAAAGTTTGGATCAGTATCCATATAAAGAAGTATAAGAAACCCCACAATTTTGGAGCTATTTTAGTTAGTTTGTTCCATCAATATAAAAATTCCTTATCCAATTAAAATTTTATTGCCTCATATTTTATGGATATGTTAGCAAAGGCTATTGCCTTTCTTAAGAACCATACTTCCCTCCATAGTCATTTCTTAAACACTTTAATATCATATACAAATAGTGTTTTCAACTTTTAAAAAAGTTTTAAATTGATCAATGAGCAGTTTTTACGTTGACTGTAATGTATGAAAACGTTTTAGCAAATTATTTTTGTCTCTACAACATGATTGAATTATCTGCATTATAGATCTAATTATGCTGCAGACTGAGTATATTAAACTCAATTTCTAACACTGTTACTCATCCAAAATGGTTAACAGCTATTACTCTCATTTTCATCATGTGCCTGTTTTTTTGTTGTTTTTATTTATTTATTTTATTTATATAAATAAAATTTATTTATTCATTTTTGGCTGTGTTGGGTCCTCACTGCTGCACATGGGCTTTCTCTAGTTGTGGTGAGCAGGGGGCCACTCTTCCTTGCGGTGCACGGGCTTCTCATTGCGGTGGTTTCTCTTGTTGCAGAGCACGGGCTCTAGGAGCACGGGCTTCAGTAGTTGTGGCACGTGGGCTGAGTAGTTGTCGCTTGTGGGCTCTAGGGCGCAGGCTCAGTAGTTGTGGCACACGGACTTAGTTGCTCTGCGGTATGTGGGATCTTTCCGGACCACGGCTCGAACCCGTGTCCCCTGCATTGGCAGGCGGATTCCTAACCACTGCGCCACCAGGGAAGCCCAATATGCCTGTTTTTGGAGTGTTCACTTTCAATAATGCTTACAATGCTGATGATAACAATCACTTTTATCAATCACTTTTTTATGTACCGGATACTAATTCTAACTGCTTTACATGTATCAACTTATTTAATGCTCACAACAGTCTTTTGAGAGAAGTATTCTTATTACCTCTTCTATCCCTCCACTCCATTTCCCCATTTAAAGATGAGAAAACACAGAGAGGTTAAGACACTTTTTGTGTTCCTTATTCTATTTGGCTGCAGAGTCTTTCTTCTTAACTAACTTTCTTCTTAATCACCATGCTATACTGCCTCCCAGAAGCTAAATATCACAACTTTATAAACAGTTCTGCACCTTTTGCAGATGTAAAAGAATCAGCAAATAAGAAAGTCCTATTCCAGGATATTTGCTGGGAAGCTAAATAGGTTTACTCATTAATTAAGGGGTTTTCCCTTGAACAGCATTCTCTTGAGGTGTGGTAAATCATTCTAATTATTACCCAATAAAATTACACCTACTATGAGTGGATCTTTGGAGTTGCTTGAGAATAATCAAAGCAATGAATGATCAACCTGTGAATGTTAAGAATCTATACTACTGTATTAAGATTCTTCTGTCTCTCTTTTTTCCTGTTTCTTACAGTCAACAAGAAGAAAGAGCAAGAGCAAAGGCTAAAACTGCAAAGGTAATCTTCTCACAAATTCTTATATTATACCCTGACATTTTTTCTCTGCAATAACATTCTAGATATCTCATTAGCATAAATGTTTTCCTGTTTTTTATGGGACAGAGAAAGATAAATATCATATGATATCGCTTACATGTGGAATCTTAAAAAATGGTACAAATGAACCTATGAAACAGAAATAGAGTCACAGATGTAGAAAACAATCTTATGGTTACCAAAGGGGAAATGGGGGTGGATAAATTGGGAGACTGGAATTGACATATACATAGTACTATATGTAAAACAGATAACTAATAAGAACCTACTATATAGCACAGGGAACTCTACTCAATACTCTGTAATGACCTATATGGGAATAGAATCAAAAAAGAGTGGATATAGGTATATGTATAACTGATTCACTTTGCTGTATAGTGGAAACTAACAAACATTGTAAGTCAACTATACTCCAATAAAAATTAATTTAAAAAAATGAATAAATATAACCTTTAACCTGGAAAAAAAAGTCTTAAGTACAAGTTTCCTGAGTATCAATTTTATTTCATGATAATTCAAAATTTAAGGTTTAGTTCATAAAAAATGGAGTTTAACTTATTTGGCTTTTCTTAAGATTTCTGTTGTCAGGCACAGGTTATTACTATCAATTTTTACAATTTACTAATTTCAGGTTACATAATTCCTACCTCTTAGCTATTTTAAAGAGAGACTACAACATCCCTATCATTCACATTAGTTCAATTTACAAAACAAAGAGCACATATATTATCATATTTGATCTTTGTCAGCACCCAGCTATGGAGGAATACTAGTATTTTCACTTTCAATTATGACTATTAATTAAATCCTTTGACTTTCTAATTATTTTTAATCTACTTCACATTTCTATAATTTTACAATTTTATAAGCAGCAGAGCAAAGTCTGTCATTACACAGATGTAGGATTACTCTCACATAGCCTTACACAAGGTTTACCTTTATTTATTCTGTTTCCTGACAACAGCTTCAAAAGTATAAGCCTAATAATTTGGGGGGGAAAGTTGACACAGTTTAAAATGTTGCCTTTAAACTGATTCATTTTCTCAGTAACTTTCTGTTACCTGGAACCATCTTTTTATTAGTAATTCAGAATTGAAAATTTGTTTTATCCATAATGTTTGATCAGTTTCTAAATCCTATTAGATTTTTCAAATGGTCTTAACACATTCCTCCTCCTCTCCACTCCCATTGTTACTCTTCTGTTTCAAATATGCATCCCCCATCCCTGGACTTTATCAAGTAACTCCCAGAAAGGTGTCAGTTTCTCCAGGCATCATACTTTCATATTTGTTCTCTCTCCCATATCTTTGTTTCAGATATGTCTTTCTTTTTTTTTAATAGATCCTTATTGGAGTATAATTGCTTCACAATACTGTGTTAGTTTCTGTTGTACAACAAAGTGAATCAGCCATATGCATACATATGTCCCCATATTCCCTCCCTCTTGAACCTCCCTCCCATCCTCCCTATCCCACCCCTATAGGTTATCACAAAGCACCGAGCTGATCTCCCTGTGCTATGCGGCTGCTTCACACTAGCTATTTTACATTTGGTAGTGTATATATTGTCAATGCTACTTTCACTTCGCACCAGCTTCCCCCTTCCACCCTGTGTCCTCAAGTCCATTCTCTATGTCTACATCTTTATTCCTGCCCTGCAACGAAGTTCATCAGTACCATTTTTTTTTTTAGATTCCATATATATGCGTTAGCATCAGTATTTGTTTTTCTCTTTCTAACTTACTTCACTTGTATGACAGACCCTAGGTCCCTCCACCTCACTACAAATAACTCAATTTCGTTTATTTTTATGGCTGAGTAATATTCCATTGTATATATGTGCCACATCTTCTTTATCCATTCATCTGTCGATGGACACTTAAGTTGCTTCCATGTCCTGGTTATTGTAAATAGAGCTGCAATGAGCATTGTGGTAAATGTCTCTTTTTGAATTGTGGTTTTCTCAGGGCATATGCCCAGTAGTGGGATTGCTGGGTCGTATGATAGTTCTATTTTTAGTTTTTTAAAGAAACTCCATACTGTTCTCCATAGTGGTTGTATTAATTTACATTCCCACCAGCAGTGCACAAGTGTTCCCTTTTCACCACACCCTTTCCAGCATTTATTGTTTCTAGATTTTTTGATAATGGCCATTGTGACTGGCCTGAGGTGATACCTCATTGTAGTTTTGATTTGCATTTCTCTAATAATTACTGATGTTGAGCATCTTTTCAGGTGCCTCTTGGCCATCTGCATGTCTTCCTTGGTGAAATGTCTATGTCTTCCACCCAGTTTTTAACTGGATTGTTTGTTTTTTTGATATTGAGCTCCATGAGCTCTTTGTATATTTTGGAGATTAACCCTTTGTCTGTTGTTTCATTTGCGAATACTTTCTCCCATTCTGAGGGTTATCTTTTTGTCTTGTTTATGGTTTCCTTTGCTGTGCAAATGCTTTTAAGTTTAATTAAGTCCCGTTTGTTTATTTTTGTTTTTATTTCCAATACTCTAGGAGGTTGGTCAAAAAAGATCTTGCTATGGTTTATGTTACAGAGTGTTTTTTCTATGTTTTCCTCTAACAGTTTTATAGTGTCTGGTCTTACATTTAAGTCTTTAATCCATTTGGAGTTTTTTTTTTGTGTAGAGTTAGGTAGTGTTCTAATTTCATTTTTTACGTGTAGCTGTCCAGTTTTCCCAGCACCACTTATTGAAGAGGCTGTCTTTCCTCCATTGTATGTTCTTGCCTCCATTGTTGTAAATTAGGTGCCCATATGTGTGTGGGTTTATCTCTGGGCATTTTATCCTGTACCACTGATCTATATTTCTATGTCTTTATTACTGTAGCTTTGTGGTATAGTTTGAAGTCAGGGAGCCCGATTCCTCCAACTCTGCTTTTCTTAAGATTGCTTTGGCTATTCGGGTTCTTTTGTGTTTCCATACAAATTGTAAAATTTTTTGTTCTAATTCTGTGAAGAATGCCACTGGTAGTTTGATAGGGATTGCACTGAATCTGTAGATTGCTCTGGGTAGTATAGTCATTTTCACAATATTGATTCTTCCAATCCAAGAACATGGTATATTTCTCCATCTGTTTTTGTCATCTTTGATATTTTTCATTAGTGTTTTATAGTTTTCTGAGTACGAGTCTTTTGCCTCCTTAGTCAGGTTTATTACTAGATAAGTTTATTCCTTTTGTTGCAATGGTAAATGGGAGAGTTTCCTTAATTTCTCTTTCTGTTTTTCATTGTTGGTGTATAGAAATGCAAGAGATTTCTGTGCATTAATTTTGTATCCTGCAACCCTACCAAATTCATTGCTTAGTTCTAATAGGTTTCTGGTGGCGTTTTTAGGATTCTCTATGTATAGTATCATGTCATCTGCAAACAGTGACAGTTTTATTTGTATTCCTTGTATCAGTTTTATTTGTATTCCTTTTAGTTCTTTTTTTCCCTCTGATTGCCATGGCTAGGACTTCCAAAACTATGTTGAATAAGAGTGGCGAGAGTGGACATCCTTGTCTTGTTGCTGATCTTAGTGGAAATGTTTTTCAGTTTTTCACCATTGAGTATGATGCTTGCTGTGGCTTTGTCATATATGGCCTTTATTATGTTGAGATAGGTTCCCTCTATGCCCATTTTCTGGAGAGTTTTTATCATAAATGGGTGTTGAACTTTGTCAAAAGCTTTTTCTGCACCTATTGAGATGATCATATGGTTTTTATTCCTTAATTTGTTAATGTGCTGTACCACACTGATTGATTTGCGTATACTGAAGAATCCTTGCATCCCTGGGATAAATCCCACTGGATCATGGTGTATGATACTTTTAATGTGCTGTTGGATTCTGTTTGCTAGTATTTTGTTGAGGACTTTTGCATCTATGTTCCTCAGTGATATTGGTCTATAGTTTTCTTTTTTTGTGATATCTTTTTCTGGTTTTGGTATCAGGGTGATGGTGGCTTCGTAGAATGAATTTGGGAGTGTTTCTCCCCCTGCAATTTTTTGGAAGAGTTTGAGAAGGATGGGTGTTAGCTCTTCTCTAAATGTTTGATAGAATACACCTGTGAAGCCATCAGGTCCTGGACTTCTGTTTGTTGGAAGATTTTTAATTACGATTTCAATTTCATTACTGTTTATATTGATAGGTCTGTTCATATTTTCTAATTCTTCCTAGTTCAGTCTTGGAAAATTGCACCTTTCCAAGAATTTGTCCATTTCTTCGTGGTTGTCCATTTTATTGTCATATAGTTGTTTGTAGTAGTCTCTTATAATCCTTTGTATTTCTGCAGTGTCATTTGTGGTTTCTCCTTTTTCCTTTCTAACTTTACTGATTTGCATCCTCTCCCTTTTTTTCTCGATGAGTCTAGCTAAGGCTTTATCAATTTTGTTATCTTCTCAAAGAACCAGCTTTTAGTTTTATTGATCTTTCCTATTGTTTTCTTCATTTCTATTTCATTTATTTCTGCTCTGATCTTTATGATTTCTTTTCTTCTACTGACTTTGGGTTGTCTTTGTTCTTCTTTCTCTAGTTGTTTTTTTTTTTTTTCCTCACGGTACACGGGCCTCTCACTGTTGTGGCCTCTCCCGTTGCAGGGCACAGGCTCCAGACGCGCAGGCTCAGCGGCCATGGCTCACGGGCCCAGCCACTCTGCAGCATGCGGGATCTTCCTGGACCGGGGCACGAACCCGTGTCCCCTGCATCAGCAGGCAGACCCTCAACCACTGCGCCACCAGGGAAGCCCTCTCTAGTTGTTTTAAGTGTAGGTTTAGGTTGTTTACTTAAGATTTTTCTTGTTTCTTGAGGTGAGATTGAATGCTATAAACTTCCCTCTTAGAACTGCTTTTCCTGCATCCCATAGGTTTTGCGTTGTCGTGTTTTCCTTGTCATTTGTTTCTATGTATTTTTTAATTTCTTCTTTGATTTCTTCAGTGATCTCTTGGTTATTTAGTAGCACACTGTTTAGCCTCCATGTATTTGTGGGTTTTACAGTTTTTTTCCTTTAATTGACTTCCAGTCTCATAGTGTTATAGTCAGAAAAGATGCTTGATACGATTTCAATTTTCTTAAATTTTCTGAGGCTTGATTTGTGACCTAAGATGTGATCTATCCTGGAGAATGTTGTATGTGCACTTGAAAAGAAAGTGTACTCTGCCACTTTCGGGTGGAATGTTCTATAAATATCAATTAAATCTATCTGGTCTATTGTGTCACTTAAAGTTTGTCCTTCCTTATTTATTTTCTGTTTGGATGATCTGTCCATTGGTGTAAGTGGGGTGTTAAAGCCCCCTACTA
This sequence comes from Monodon monoceros, assembly GCF_005190385.1. Classification (NCBI taxonomy): domain Eukaryota; kingdom Metazoa; phylum Chordata; class Mammalia; order Artiodactyla; family Monodontidae; genus Monodon; species Monodon monoceros. The sequence goes on from NW_021703183.1 coordinate 22,784, forward strand.
TTATTGTGTCACTGTCGATTTCTCTTTTCATGGTTGTTAGTATTTGCCTTATGTATTGAGGTGCTCCTATATTGGGTGCATAAACATTTGTAACTGTTATATCTTCTTCTTGGATTGATCCTTTGATCGTTATGTAGTGTCCCTCCTTATCTCTTGGAACAGTCTTCATTTTAAAGTCTATTTTATCTGGTACAAGTATTGCTACTCCAGCTTTCTTTTGATTTCCATTTGCATGGAATATCTTTTTCCATGCCTTCACTTTCAGTCTGTATGTGTCCCTAGGTCTGAAGTGGTGTCTTGTAGACAGCATATATATGGGTCTTGTTTTTGTAACCATTCAGCTAGTCTGTGTCTTTTGGTTGGGGCATTTAATCCATTTACATTCAAGGTTATTATCAATATGTATGTTCCTATTACCATATTCTTAATTGTTTTGGGTTTGTTTTTGTGGGTCTTTTTCTTCTCTTGTGTTTCCCACCTAGAGAAGTTTCTGTAGCATTTGTTGTAAAGCTGGTTTGGTGGTGCTGAATTCCCTTAGCTTTTGTTTGTCTGAAAAGCTTTTGATTTCTCCATCAAATCTGAATGAGATCCTTGCTGGGTAGAGTAATCTTGGTTGTAGGTTTTTCTCTTTCATCACTTTAAGTATATCCGGCCACTCCCTTCTGGCTTGCAGAGTTTATGCTGAAAAATCAGCTGATAACCTTCTGGGGATTCCTTTGTATGTTATATTTTGGTTTTCCCTTGCTGTTTTTAATATTTTTTCTTTGAATTTAGTTTTTGTTAGTTTGATTAACATGTGCCTTGGTGTGTTTTTCCTAGGGTTTATCCTGTATGTATACTCTCAGTTTTTCCAGGAAGCTTCCCCTTCCAGGCCTGTTGAATCTCCTCACCTTGATCTTTCCTAGCTTTTATAGACTGTGATGTGCAACACATCATAAACATATATATTTTATATTGCTCTCCACCAATTTTATCAGCCTTCTTCTGCACCAATATTTAAGCACCCTCAAAAGAATGCTGATGGTAAATATTTACAGATCCACTATAGTGACATCACAATTCTGAGTCTATGATAGAAGCCTTTTATTTTTTTATTTTTTTAATTTTTTAAATTTAATTAATTTATTTATTTTGGACTGCATTGGGTCTTCGTTGCTGCACACGGGCTTTCTCTAGTTGCAGTGAGTGGGGGGCTACTCTTCATTGTGGTTCGCAGGCTTCTCACTGCAGTGGCTTCCCTTGTTGCAGAGCACGAGCTCTAGGTGTGCAGGCTTCAGTAGTCGTGGCAGGCAGGCTCAGTAGTTGTGGCGCACGAGCTTAGTTGCTCTGTGGTATGTGGCATCTTCCCAGTCCAGGGCTTGAACCTGTGTCCCCTGCATCGGCAGGTGGATTCTTAACCACTGCACCACCAGGGAAGCCCCGATAGAAGACTTTTAAATGCTTACTGACTTACTGCTACATGTAATCACTTTTCTTTTTACTTCTTACTCTGCATTACTTATTCTTCATAATAGACAAAAGTGTAGGGAGGATAGGAAACCACTCTGAGAACATATTTTCTTCATTTTCCAGGAACTCTGCAATGAATGTCTCTGCTTTTTCTAGCTTCTAGAGGCCGTTCATGTTCCTTGGCTCCTGGACTGTTTCCATCGTCTTCAAGGCCAACAACATTGCATCTCTAATTGTTCTTCTGTAGTCATATCTCCCTCTCACTCTCTCCCGTCTTACTCTTCCAGTTTTAAGGACTGACCCTTTTAATTTCATTGGGCATACTAGGATAATCCAGGATAATATCCCTATCTCTAGGTCCTTAACTTAAACACATCTGCAAAGTCCCCCCTGCCCTGCAATATATTCACAGGTCCTGGATATCTGGACTTGGACAAATTTGGGGGCAGGAGCTATTATTCTGCCAACCACAAATTGCTTTACGAAAGGGACAATAAATCATTCTTTTTTGTATGTCTCACAGTGCCTAGCCCAGAATAATATTCGGGTAAATTGAAGGTTTTATAATTAGATAAGTGACAGCAATCTCATATTCCAAACAATGTGTGACCTAGGCCTCTGAACAGCGTCTTGGCTAATACTAACCTTCTGCATCGTCTTCTTGATGCATCCATTATGTTTGGGACATTATATCATAGTTTTCAAAGGGGTAATGTGGAGGAAGCTTTCAATATTTAGTTACCTGATTCTATTTTTTATTTTTTATTTTTTTTGTGGTACACGGGCCTCTCACTGCTGTGGCCTCTCCCGTTGCGGAGCACAGGCTCCGGACGTGCAGACTCAGCGGCCATGGCTCACGGGCCCAGCCACTGCGCAGCATGTGGGATCTTCCCGGACTGGGGCACGAACCCGTGTCCCCTGCATCGGCAGGTGGACTCCCAACCACTGCCCCACCAGGGAAGCCCTGGTTACCTGATTCTTAAACCCTCCCTCACTTGGCAGCAGCTGTGCCATGAATACCGTAACTATGTGAGGAACGGAAGTCTTCCCTGCACCACAGAGAATGACCCCATCGAGGGCCCAGATGGGAAAATCCATGGCAACACCTGCTTCATGTGTGCGGCCTTCTTGTGAGTAGAGCTGCAGTCACTGCTCCTGCTGAGTGTCGGAGAAGACAGGCCTGTGGTGGGCAAGAGAGATGATATTGAAGGTTTTTTCTAGGAGGCAGATGGCTATCTTTGCACTGAGTTTGGGGATTTACAAAGCCATATACTTGGTGCATTTCTTTGTAGTGTTCTCAGTGTTCTGAAAGGTACTTGAATTGCCATTAAGGGAGGACTATGTGCTAAGAGGAAACTCCTCCAGAGTTAGTGGCATATAAGGATTGGAATTTTTGTTCTCTGCATATATACTGTCATGAATAATCCAAAGACGTAATCACTGGGTGCTAGCAAATTAAAAATTTGCTAATATTTAGTCA
>NW_021703184.1:0-1024 GCF_005190385.1 Monodon monoceros
AGAATTAGGGTGCAAAATAGAGAGTTAGTGGGAAGCAGCCGCATAGCCCAGGGAGATCAGCTTGGTGCTTTGTGACCACCTAGAGGGGTGGGATAGGGAGGGGGGGAGGGAGGGAGACGCAAGAGGGAGGCGATATGGGGATATATGTATACGTATAGCTGATTCACTTTGTTATAAAGTAGAAACTAACACACCATTGTAAAGCAATTATACTCCAATAAAGACGTTTAAAAAAATTACAGAAACTTTTCCAGCACACACACACACACACACACACACACACACACACACACATATGGAAGCATTTCCCCTGATATAGTTGTTTTAATTTTGTTAATTTAATCTATTTTTACATTATTTCCATGAGAATATTTTTCACAACCTAGCCATCCAGTGTCCTATGAATACATTACTTCGCTTCAACTTTTCTTTTGTCTCTGAGTTGATAATTGTCTTAGTCCTCATTTGCTTGATTTTCTATACACCTATTACCCATTTCTTTTCCAGAGTCTCTGCTAGAAATGTTACTCTACTCTCAATATATTCCAGCACCTCAGGTAATTGAGTCATTTTATCTACTTCATGAAACATCCCTGCAGGAATCCCATGCCCTCCTGCTCCAATATGGACCATCTGTTCTCTTGTGCCGGGATCTTCCTTCTTTTTCCTCTGTTGGGTCCCTTTTCCTTTATCTCATATTTTTCTCTTTTCTAGGTCACCCCTTTGTATGTCACCCGAGGTTAAGTTATGATGTGGTAACATACGGCCCCAACACCTCGCTGGCTTCCAACAAGAAACATGTCTCCTCCGGCGTGTTACGTGTCCCTCATGGGTTGTCTGTAGCTCTGTGCTGTGCCTCATCTTTGCCCCAGGACCCAGGGGATGGAGCAGCTTTTGTCTGGAACATCACCAGTGTCAAGCCAGGGGGGAAGAGGATGCGGCTAACCAGAGATGACCCTCACGCTGCTGCTCCGAAGTGACACGTGTCTCTTCTGCCCCCATTCCAATGACCAAAGCAGGTCAC
>NW_021703185.1:0-3028 GCF_005190385.1 Monodon monoceros
AAATGGAGGCAATGTCTTCAGATTTAATGATTTTAAAATCAGTGTGTAAGTTGACTAAATTTGTTTATAGCATTTTTTGTTGAGCAGGAAGTTTTAAGCATATTTCTTAATGCTTTCATTGTGCAACTTAACTTTTTTCCACTGTAAACATATAAAAATGTAAATATGCAGTGAATCCATAGATGATCTGAGTCCTCTTAGTTCACTCTGCCTTCCCACAGGTGTGTATTCCTCTAGCACTAATCTTTGAATTATATTCAAAGCAATCCTGATCAATATAGAAGTCCTGAACTTAACTACTTCGTTACTGCAGAGTTTACAGAGGTGAATTCTGGGTGAAATTTCTAAATCATGCCTTGTTACCACTGGAGATATTAAGTATAGGGCAATTTACCCTGTGTCGCCATACATTTCACAAAGCTGCTAAGTTAAACACATTGCAAAAATAACTGCAATGGCAATTTTAAAATTTCTAAACATTTAGAATATTTCAAATAGACTAAAACTTACCTAGGGGAAAAAGTAATGTATATTCATATATTCACCACACCACAGATTCAGTTTGCCAAATTTGCCTCAAAACTTTTTGTTTTTAATGGACTAGGTCTTCACAGATATAGAGATATAGCTAAAGCTTTCTGTGAACTGCTGCTCAATCTCCCACATCCTCCCCCACCAGCCCTTTCCCAGGCACTCCCTCTAATGACTTTGGTGATTAACATTACTGTCCATATTATTCTTTTACAAAATATTTCTCCCTAAACAATATTTGCAATATTTTCCCTGTTACTTTAAACTTTATATAAACTGTATTTACAATATGCTCAACATAGAATAACACCCGATAAATGCCGTTAGTCTTTTTGTCTTTTTGCCATGGCATATGCTTTTTTTTTTGTCTCTTGACACTGCATTTGAGATTTACTATGTTGAGACATGTAATTATGATTAATTCCCTTTAGCTGTGTCACTGGGCTCTAATCAAACCACTCCTGTCTGAAAGCATCTTTTTCTTTCTTTTGCCCAGCAGCTCCTGGGATCCAGCCACCAGCTCAGGAATGCCTCTCCCCCAAGACTACTTCCTTTGACCTTGGTTTTTTAAAACACTTTATTGGTATAGAGTGATTTTTTCTTGTAATTTAAACAGGCCTAGCATTACTGTTTCCATTTAATGGACATGAGATAATTTAGAGGTTTTAAAGTGATTTTATGTATAGACCATGTAAACTGAATAAATAAATACATGAAAAAACAAGTAAAAGAAAGACCTTGTAATAAACATTATGTACTGTATTTAATGTTTTAATGCAAATGATTCCATAATTAAGTCTGTATATGTTTCCCTGCTCACATACTAGGGAGTTTTTCTAAAATCACAGCTAGTGACAGAACTGCTAGGTTAAAAATGGGTACAATTTTACTTACTAGATACTACACAATTGTTCTGCAAATTAGGCTTATCAAGCTATGCAAAAGACAACAGGGTCTAAAAATGTCCCTTTCTAAACACCCTTACCAACATTTGGTATTGTAAGAATTTAAAATATTTTACCGATTTCCTAGATCTCCTTGTTTCTCATATATTTCACCAATTTCTAGTGAAGTTGAACATCTTATCAATTCTTTATCCATCAGTCCAGTATGGTCCCTTCTAGAAATTGCCTGCTTCGATCCTCATTTGTCCATTTTCCTATTAGTTACTGTCCTGCTAATTTATAGAAATTCTTTATAAATATGAAATATTGATCCTACATTGTTTACATGTGTTGCAAACATCTACTCCCAGTTTGTGGCTTGGCTGTTTATAGTGATTTTTATTGAACAGGATATTTTTATGTGGATCAATGTGCCAACTCTTTTATTCAAGGTTTGAATTTTATATTTCATTAAACAAACTCATTCTTATTTTAAGTTTATAAGAAATCATCTTACATTTTATTTTTAAAATTTTAATATTTTATTTACATAATTAGGTATTTAACCTAAATGCAACAGATTTTTTTTTATATTTGAATGGTATAGATTTTTTTTTTCTATATGGATAACATAGTACTTCCAGGTTAGTTATTTACCAGTCCATTTTTTTCTTCAGTGATCTGTAATGTCATCTCTATTTTGTATCACGTTTACATTCACATGCAGGCAACAGCATTCTTTCCCTGGTTTAAAAAATCTAGATCAAGAGGACAGTAAGTTGTTTTAGTCAGCTCAGCCTGCCATAACAAAATGCCACAGGCCAGGTGTCTTAAACAACAGACATTTATTTCTCACAGTTCTGAAGGCTGGGAAGTCCAAGATCAAAGTGCCAGCAGATTCAGTGTCTGGTGAGAGCTGATTCCTGGCTACAGAGGGCCTCCTTCCAGCTTGTGCGTACATAGCCTTTCCTCCATGTGTGCTTGTGGGGAGGGAGTTGACTCTCCTGTCTCTTCTTCTTATGAGGACACGAATCTCATCATGAGGGCATCACCCTAAACCTAACTACATCCCAAAGGCCCTCCAACCATCACACGGGGGGTTAGGGTTTCAATATATGCATTTCGAGAGAGCACACAAAACACTGAGTCCGTAACATAGGTGCTCAATAAGTGCTCTTTGATGCATCAAAAAGTAATTTAGGGCTTCCCTGGTGGCTCAGTGGTTGAGAGTCAGCCTGCTGATGCAGGGGACACGGGTTCGTGCCCTGGTCCGGGAAGATCCCCCATGCCGCGGAGCGGCTGGGCCCGTGAGCCATGGCCGCTGAGCTTGCGCATCCGGAGCCTGTGCTCCGCAACGGGAGAGGCCACAACAGTGAGAGGCCCTAGTACTGCAAAAAAAAAAAAAGTAATTTAAACTGATTCTCTGCAGCAGCCTATTACTGAAACATCTTTTAAATCATCTTTCCCCTCTATGAATACAGAGCTAACCCTAGCTATAGAGGAGCCACATCATTTGGGTATTTAGCTTATAATATTCTAACTGTACACATCTAGGGAGATAAAGAGAGAAGGAGAGAAACAAGAATTTAAGTAGCCTGAGTGAGTCTGCCTGC
>NW_021703186.1:0-3039 GCF_005190385.1 Monodon monoceros
TAACCTTGCACCTAATGCAATTAGAGAAAGAAGGACAAAAAATACCCCAAAGTTAGCAGAAGGACAGAAATCATAAAGATCAGATCAGAAATAAATGAGAAAGAAATGAAGGAAATGATAGGAAAGATCAATAAAATTAAAAGCTGGTCCTTTCAGACGATAAACAAAATTGATAAACCATTAGCCAGACTCATCAAGAAAAAAAGGGAGAAGACTCAAATCAATAGAATTAGAAACGAAAAAGCAGAAGTAACAACTGACACTGCAGAAGTACAAAAGATCATGAGAGATTACTACAAGCAACTTTATGCCAATAAAATGGACAACCTGGAAGACATGGACAACTTCTTAGAAATGCACAAACTGCCAAGACTGAATCAGGAAGAAATAGAAAATATGAACAGACCAATCACAAGCACTGAAATTGAAACTGTGATTAAAAATATTCCAACAAACCAAAGCCCAGGACCGGATGGCTTCACAGGCGAATTCTATCAAACATTTAGAGAAGAGCTAACACCTATCCTTCTCAAACTCTTCCAAAATATAGCAGAGGGAGGAACACTGCCAAATTCATTGTATGAGGCCAACATCACCTTGATTCCAATACCAGACAAGGATGTCACAAAGAAAGAAAACTACAGGCCAATATCACTGATGATCATAGATGCAAAAGTCCTCAACAAAATACTAGCAAACACAATCCAACAGAACATTAAAAGGATCATACACCATGATCAAGTGGGGTTTATTCCAGGAATGCAAGGACTCTTCAATATACACAAATCTATCAATGTGATAAACCATAATAACAAATTGAAGGAGAAAAACCATATGATCATTTCAATACATGCAGAGAAAGCTTGTGACAAAATTCAACACCCATTTATGATAAAAACCCTGCAGAAGGTAGGCATAGAGGGAACTTTCCTCAACATAATAAAGGCCATATATGACAAACCCACAGCCAACATCATCCTCAATGGTGAAAAACTGAAACCATTTCCACTAAGATCAGGAACAAGACAAGGTTGCGCACTGTCATCACTCTTATTCAATATAGTTTTGGAAGTTTTAGCCACAGCAATCAGAGAAGAAAAGGAAATAAAAGGAATCCAAATCGGAAAAGAAGAAGTAAAGCTGTCACTGTTTGCAGATGACATGATACTACACATAGAGAATCCTAAAGATGCTACCAGAAAACTACTAGAACTAATCAATGAATTTGGTAAAGTTGCAGGATACAAAATTAATGCAAAGAAATCTCTTGCATTCCTATATAATAATGATGAAAAATCTGAAAGTGAAATCAAGAAAACACTCCCATTTACCATTGCACAAAAAGAATAAAATATCTAGGAATAAACCTACCTAAGGAGACAAAAGACCTGTATGCAGAAAATTATAAGACACTGATGAAAGAAATTAAAGATGATACAAATAGATGGAGAGATATACCATGTTCTTGGATTGGAAGAATCAACATTGTGAAAATGATTCTACTATCCAAAGCAATCTACTGATTCAATGCAATCCCTATCAAACTCCCACTAGCATTTTCCACAGAACTAGAACAAAAAATTTCACAATTTGTATGGAGACAAAAAAGACCCCGAATACCCAAAGCAACCTTGATAACGAAACACGGAGCTGGAGGAATCAGGCTCCCTGACTTCAGACTATACTACACAGCTACAGTAATCAAGACAGTATGGTACTGGCACGAAAACAGAAAGATAGATCAATGGAACAGGATACAAAGCCCAGAGATAAACCCACGCACATATGGTTACCTTATCTTTGATAAAGGAGGCAGGAATGTACAGTGGAGAAAGGACAGCCTCTTCAATAAGTGGTGCTGGGAAAACTGGACAGATACATGTAAAAGAATGAGATTAGATCACTCCCTAACACCATACACAAAAATAAGCTCAAAATGGATTAAACACCTACGTGTAAGCCCAGAAACTATGAAACTCTTAGAGGAAAACATAGGCAGAACACTCTATGACATAAATCACAGCAAGATCCTTTTTGACCCACCTCCTAGAGAAATGGAAATAAAAACAAAAATAAACAAATGGGACCTAATGAAACTTCAAAGCTTTGGCACAGCAAAGGAAACCATAAACAAGACCAAAAGACAACCCTCAGAATGGGAGAAAATATTTGCAACTGAAGCAACTGACAAAGGATTAATTTCCAAAATTTCCAAGCAGCTCATGCAGCTCAATAACAAAAAAAGAAAACAAGCCAATCCAAAAATGGGCAGACGTTCTAAATAGACATTTCTTCAAAGAAAATATACAGACTGCCAACAAACACATGAAAGAATGATCAACATCATTAATCATTAGAGAAATGCAAATCAAAACTACAATGAGATATCATCTCACACCAGTCAGAATGGCCATCATCAAAAATCTAGAAACAATAAACGCTGGAGAGGGTGTGGAGAAAAGGGAACACTCTTTCACTGCTGGTGGGAATGTGAATTGGTTCAGCCACTATGGAGAACACTATGGAGGTTCCTTAAAAAACTACAAATAGAACTACCATATGACCCTGCAATCCCACTCCTGGGCATATACCCTGAGAAAACCAAAATTCAAAAAGAGTCATGTACCAAAATGTTCATTGCAGCTCTATTTACAATAGCCTGGAGATTTAAACAACCTAAGTGCCCGTCATCCGATGAATGGATAAAGAAGATTTGGCACATATATACAATGGAATATTACTCAGCCATAAAAAGAAAGGAAACTGAGCTATTTGTAATGAGGTGGATAGACCTAGAGTCTGTCATACAGAGTGAAGTAAGTCAGAAAGAGAAAGACCAATACCGTATGCTAACACATATATATGGAATTTAAGAAAAAAAAATGTCATGAAGATCCCGGGGGTAAGACAGGAATAAAGACAGAGACCTACTAGAGAACGAACTTGAGGATATGGGGAGGGGGAAGGGTAAGCTGTGACAAAGCGAGAGAGAGGCATAGACATATATACACTAACAAACGTAAGGTAGATAACTAGTGG
>NW_021703187.1:0-1804 GCF_005190385.1 Monodon monoceros
TTCCATCCACGTAGGAAGAGGACAGTAAGTGTCCATATGCAAACCTCCACTCGACTTCCTTCTACCTAATAGAGTTTGTGCTTTGTGTGACTGCACAAACCATTCTAGAACTCACAGAAGTATTTGAAAGAGAATGAACTTTCAGGGGCCAAAAGGATGGCCATTGGCTTCTATATGTGAAATTTGTTAGGCAGATGAAGATCATCTTTGGTACTCTGGTGTTAATTATTTCAAATTATGTTTGTGGAACTTTGTTTTTTCTTTTCCTTGTCTCCATTTTGTGCATGCCTAAATGTCCAGGCAATATCAAAGTATATCCTAATGAAAGAAGAGCAATAGTTACTTAGTAGAGAGAGGTAAGAAGTAATACAGAAACATCAATTTAAAAGAAAAGTCCTAGGGCCCATTTTGCTCAAAGCTAAGCCTGTGTGAGTCTTTCTCTGTCATTTATCTCTCTCACAGAGGCTTACCTGTCTGTGAACAGGCACTGAGCATCCTTAATGTAAACACAAGGTATTGTGTGACCTTCCCTGGTGGGTTTTTATTTTATATATCATTATAAATGAGCAATAAAATATATTGCTATTTAAAACGCTAAGAATAGTGAATTTTCAATGGGGCACTTGCAAAAGAAGATGGCATCAATTCTCCAAACAATTCCACCTATAAAATCTGTTAGTAAGGACAGCCTTGATAATAGAAGTACATCAGAGGTTCTTGCTACTCAGGATTGTTGTTGAGTTGGTATTTTTGGTAGAGTCTCATGGTTTGTGTTTCACGTCAGTGTTTTAGTTTTGTTCCTCGATAGTACACAAGAGAAATATATGTGTCTAAGGATTATACCCTTGCTTCAGATTAGATCTCAATTTTCCACTGCTAGTATTGAAATTTCTGGGCTTTCTCCGATGGTCTAAGATGAGTACTTCATGCTTCTTAAATGTATATAAAGCATCTGCAATATATTTCTCTAATATTGTGGTCTTTTTTTGAACCTATCACTATTAGAAAATACATAGCATGTTATAATTATATAATAACTAACATTTTTGATCCCGTGGTGTTTGGCTTTGAGTTTTAGGAGATCTTAAAATGCTTTGAGACAGGAGTAGATTTTCTTGTTTGTCATTAAGGTTTGATGGTTATTGACAAAGCAAACTTTATATTGTAAATTCTCTTGAAAGTGACAAACAACTTAACAAAATTTAGGTTTATAAATTCAGAGTAATCAACTCTCATCTTAAAGCAACACCACTATTGACTAGCTAACAAATATGCTAAAACACCCTCACAAAATCCCATTTTCGTTATTCCTCCTGGAAATCGCTTGGGTGATATTCATTTGGCTGATTTAAGAGTTTACTTACATGAGTTTTGAGTCAAATGATTTTTATTTTGTTAAAAGTATTATGAACGGAGTGGTAAAAGTCATCTAGGACCTATAATGGTAAATGTAGATATCAAATAATATTGTTTTACTGGAAAAAAAATCTATATAGAATAGCTGTGGACCCAAGAATCTCATTTTTATGTATATAAAGAATGTCTAACAATATCTCACCATTTTACTATAGGAGGCATTGTAACTTACACATGTGTTTATGTTAACTGGATCTACTTTTAGGAGAAATTAAAAATCAACCCATTTATCCAGTTTAAATGCTAACAATGCCCTCATTGGACATCGTCATTATAGTACACCTGAATCCTACTGACACAGTATAAACCTATATGTCCTTGATAAGTGTTTCATATTCAGTCTTCTATACTTCTTGAAAATATAAAAGTGGCTACACATAAGACAAAT
>NW_021703188.1:0-3851 GCF_005190385.1 Monodon monoceros
CAGGATCAAAGTCTCACCAGAGAGCCCTCATCACCAAGGGTATGGGAACCAGGCATGACTGACCTCACACCAGAGGGCCCAAATCATAAAAATGTGAGGAAACCAGCAGTTGGAAACTTCCACAAGGGGGCCCACATAACCAAGGGAATGAGACACCCATCAGCATCCACGTCACACCAGAGGGCCCACATCACCAAGGGGATGGGAACCTGGCAGAAATATACTCACACCACTGGGCCCACATCAAAAAAATATGAGGAACCCAGCCCATGTGATCTCAAACCAGAGGACCCACATCACCAAGGGGATGAGGCACCCAGAAGCATCCACGCACACCAGCGGGACCAAATCACCAAGGGATTTGGAAGCAGGCAGGAATGACCACACACCAACTGCCCACATCTTTAAAAGGTAAGGAAGCCAGCAGTTGTGACCTCAAAAATGAGGGCCCACAAAACCAAGGGGATGAGGCTACCAGCAGGATCGACCTCAAACCAGAGGGCCCACATCAAAAAAGGGGAGGAACCCAGAGGAATCCATCTAACACCAGGGGGCCCACATCAACAAAGGGATGGGAACCAGGCATCAGTTAACTCACACTAGAGGGCCGACATCATAAATTTGAGGAAAGCAGTAGGAAATACCTCACCCTGGAAGGCCCACATCACCAAGGGAATGGGATCCAGGCAGTAGTCACCTCACACCAGATAGCCCACATCATACAAGTTGAGGAACCCAGGAGTTGTGACTTTATTAAAGAGGTCCCTCAACACCAAGGGGATGAGGGTCCCAGCAGGTTCCACCTAAAACCAGAGGACCCACATCACAAAAATTGGAGGAACCCAGCAGGATCAATCTCTCACCAGAGCAGCCACATCAGTGAGGGGATGGGACCGAGGCAGAAGTGAACTCACACCAGAGGGCCCACATCATAAAAATGTGAGGAAACCAACAGTTTGGAACTTACACAATAGCGTCCAAATGACAAAAGGGATGAGCCAGCCATCAGGATTCACCTCACACCAGAGGGCCCACATCACCATGGGGATGGGTACCAGGCAAGAGTGACCTCACACCAGAGGGCCCATAACATAAAATGGTGAGGAACCCAGAACATGTCACCTCAAACCAGAGGACCCACATCACCAAGGGGATGAGGCACCCAGAAGGATCCATGCACACCAGCAGGCCCAAATCACCAAGGTGTTGGGAAACAGGCAGGAATGACCTCACAACAGCGGGCCCACATCATAAAAAGGTAAGGAATCCAGCAGTTGTGACCTTACACCAGAGGTCCCAAATCACCAAGGGGATGGGAACTAGGCAGGAGTGACCTCACACCACAGCACCCACATCATAAAATATGGAGGAACACAGCAGTTGTGACATCACACCAGAGGGCCCACATCACCAAGGGGATGAGGCACCCAGCAGGATACACCTCCCACCACAGGACTCACATCACCAAACTGATGGGAACCATGCAGGAGTGACCTCTCACCAGAGGGCGCACATCACCAAAGGAATGAGGCTCCCAGCAGGATCCACTTCACACCAGAGGTCCCACATCAACAAGGCGATGGGAACCAGGCAGCAGTGAGCTAACACCCGATGGCCCACATCATAATAAGGTAAGCAACCCAGCAGTGCTGACATTACACCAGTGGTTCCACCTCACGAAGGGGATGGGAACCTGGCAGGAGTAAACTCACACCAGAGGGCCCATATCATTAAATGGTGAGGAACCCAGTCAGATGAGACCGCACATCAGAGCACCCCATGAGGAAGGGGATGAGGCACCCAGAAGAATCCACTTCACACCAGAAGGCCCACAGAAATGAAAGGTGAGGAACCCAGCAGAATCTGTCTAACAGCAGAGGACCCAGATCACCAAGGGGATGGGAACCAGGTATTGGTTGCCTCACACCAGAGGGGCCACATCATAAATTTGAGGAAAACAGTAGGAAACACCTCACACACTGGAAGGCCCACATCACCAAGGGTAGTGGATCCAGGCAGCAGTCACCACACACCTGACGGCCCACATCATAAAAGTTGAGGATCCCAGCAGTTGTGACCTTACACCAGAGGGCCCTCATCACCAGGGGAATGAGTCTCCCAGCAGGTTCCTCCTAAAACCAGAGGGACCACATCACAAATACTTGAGGAGCCCAGCAGGATCAATCTCTCACTAGAGGGCCCACATCACTAAGGGGATGGGAACCTGGCAGGAGTGCCCTCACACCGTTGGGCCCACATCATAAAAAGTGAGGAAACCAGCAGTTGAGACCTTACACCAGAGGGCCCTCACCACCAAGGAGATAAGGCTCCTAGGAGGTTCCACCTAACACCAGAGGGCCCACATCATAAAAATTTGAGGAAACCAGCAGTTGAGACCTTACACAAGAGGGCCCACTTCACCAACGGGATGAGGCACCCATCAGGATCCACCTCACACCAGAGGGCCCAATGACCAAGGGGATGGGTACCAGGCAGGTGTGACCTCACACCAGAGGGCCTACTTCATAAAAATGTGAGGAACCCAGCCGAGGTGACCTCAAACCTGAGGACCCACATCCCCAAGGAATGGGAAGCAGGCAGGAATGACCTCACACCAGCGGGCCCACATCAAAAAAAGTAAGGAACACAGAATTTGTGACCTTAAAAATGAGGGAAAACGTCACCAAGAGGATGAGGCAGCCAGCAGGATCCACCTAAAACAGAGGCCCAACATCAAAGAACGGTGAGGAACCCAGCAGGATCCATCTAACACCAGAGGGTACACATCACCATAGGGATGAGGCACCAAGCAGTATACACCGTCCAACAGAGGGCCCACATCACTAAAAGCTGAGGAACCTAGCAGGATCCATCTCTGACCAGAGGGCCCACATCACCAAGGGGATGGGAACTAGGCAGGAGTGACACCACACCACAGGTCCCCCATCCTAAAATATTGAGGAACACAGCAGTTGTGACATCACACCAGAGGGACGACATCACCAAGGGGACGAGGCACCCAAGAGGACACACCTCACACCAGAGAGCCCACATCACCAAGGGAATGGGTGTCAGGAAGGAGTGACCTCACACTAGAAGGCCAACATCACAAAAAGGTGAGGAACCCAGCAGGATCAAAGTCTCACCAGAGAGCCCTCATCACCAAGGGTATGGGAACCAGGCATGACTGACCTCACACCAGAGGGCCCAAATCATAAAAATGTGAGGAAACCAGCAGTTGGAAACTTCCACAAGGGGGCCCACATAACCAAGGGAATGAGACACCCATCAGCATCCACGTCACACCAGAGGGCCCACATCACCAAGGGGATGGGAACCTGGCAGAAATATACTCACACCACTGGGCCCACATCAAAAAAATATGAGGAACCCAGCCCATGTGATCTCAAACCAGAGGACCCACATCACCAAGGGGATGAGGCACCCAGAAGCATCCACGCACACCAGCGGGACCAAATCACCAAGGGATTTGGAAGCAGGCAGGAATGACCACACACCAACTGCCCACATCTTTAAAAGGTAAGGAAGCCAGCAGTTGTGACCTCAAAAATGAGGGCCCACAAAACCAAGGGGATGAGGCTACCAGCAGGATCGACCTCAAACCAGAGGGCCCACATCAAAAAAGGGGAGGAACCCAGAGGAATCCATCTAACACCAGGGGGCCCACATCAACAAAGGGATGGGAACCAGGCATCAGTTAACTCACACTAGAGGGCCGACATCATAAATTTGAGGAAAGCAGTAGGAAATACCTCACCCTGGAAGGCCCACATCACCAAGGGAATGGGATCCAGGCAGTAGTCACCTCACACCAGATAGCCCACATCATA
>NW_021703189.1:0-46756 GCF_005190385.1 Monodon monoceros
TAAGGATACAGATGAGGTTTAGGGTACGGGGTAGGGTTAGGGTACGGTTTAGTGTTAGGATATGTGTTAGGATTAGGGTATGCGTTAGGGTTAGGTTTAGGATAAGGGTTAGGCTTTGGGTAGGGATTAGGATACAGGTTAGGGTATGGTTACGTGTCATGGTAGGGTATGTTTTAGGGTACATGTTAGGGTTAGAGTCTGGGTAAGGGTTAGGGAAAGGGTAAGGGTTAGGGTACGGGTTAGGGTGAGTGTTAGGGTTACAGTACCAGTTAGGGGTAAGATACAGGATAGGTTACGAGTACGTGCTATGGCTAGGTTACCTGTTAGGGTATGGGTTAAGGTTGGAGTATGGATTAGGGTACAGGCAGGGTATGGGGTAGGGTTAGGGTACAGTTTAGTATACAGCTATGGGTTAGGGTTAGTGTATGGGTTAGAATATGGGTTAGTGTTAGGATACAGCTTAGGATTAGGATACTGTTTAGGGTTAGGGTTAGGGACAGGCTTCAGGTATGGGTTAGGGTACAGGTTAGGGTATGACTAAGGATTAGGGTTGGGTATGGGTTAGGGTATGGGTTAGGGTTATGGTTTGGATTAGGGTTACAGTACGGGTTAGGGTTAGGGTACAGGTAGTTTTAGGATACATGTTAGGGTTAGTGTACGGGTTAGGGTTAGGCTACAGTTTACTGTACGGCTACGAGTTAGCGTTACGTTACATGTTAGGGTATGGGTTAGTGTGAGGATACGGGATAGAGTTGGGGTTAGGCTTCGGGTAGAGCTTAGGGTACAGGTTAGGGTACGGTTACATGTTAGGGTTAGGGTATGTTTTAGGATACATGTTAGAGTACGTGTTAGGGTTAGGGTGTGGGGAAGGGTTAGGGTATGGGATAGGGTATGGGTTTGGGTTAGGGTACAGGGCAGGGTTAGGGTATGGGTTAGGGTACGGGTTAGGGTACACTTTAGTGTATGACTACGAATTAGGGTTAGGGTAAGTGTTAGGGTACTGGTTAGTGTTAGGATACATGTTAGGATTAGGGTACGGGTTAGGGTTAGGGTAGGGTTTAGGGTTAGGCCTCGGGTAGGGATTAGGGTACAGGTTAGGGAATGGTTACTTGTTAGGGTTTGGGTCTGTTTTAGGGTACGTGTTAATGTTAGGTTACGTGTTAGGATTAGGGTGCATGGTACCCTAACACGGCTACGTGTTAATGTTAGGGTACGTGTTAGGGTACGGGTTAGGGTTATGGTTAGGTTTAGGGTACGGGGGGAGGATTAGGGTACAGGATAGGGTAGAGCTACGTTTACTGTTAGGTTACAGGTTAGGGGATGGGTAAGTGTTTGGGTACGGGTTAGGGTTATGGTACGGGTTAGCATTAGGGTACGGTGCAGAGTTAGGGTACAGGTTAGGGTTAGGGTATGGGCACAGTTAGGGTACAATTTAGTGTACAGCTACAGGTTAGGGTTAGTGTATGTGTTAGGGTACGGGTTAGTGTTAGGATACATCTTAGGATTAGGGTACTGGTTAGGGTAAGGATTAGGGTTACGGTTAGGATTAAGATATGGATTAGGGTACAGGTTAGGCTATGGCTACGGGTTAGGGTTCGGGTCTGGTTTAGCATTAGTGTTAGTGTTAGAATATGCATGAGGTTTAGG
Source organism: Monodon monoceros (assembly GCF_005190385.1). Taxonomy (NCBI): domain Eukaryota; kingdom Metazoa; phylum Chordata; class Mammalia; order Artiodactyla; family Monodontidae; genus Monodon; species Monodon monoceros. Next base: position 1,648 of record NW_021703189.1, read on the forward strand.
GTATGGGGTAGGGTTAGGGTATGGGTTAGTGTTAGTATATGGGTTAGGATTAGGGTACGGGTACGGGCTCAGGTACGGGTTAGGGTTAGGGTTCGGATAGAGGTTAGGGTACAGGTTAGGGTACAGTAACGTGTTAGGGTTAGGGTATGTTTTAGGGTATGAGTTAGGGTTAGAGTATGTGTTAGGGTTTGGGTACGGGAAAGGGTGAGGGTATGGGTTAGGGTACACATTAGGGTTAGGGTACTGGTTAGGTTTAGGGTACAGGATAGGGTAGAGCTACTTGTTATGGTTAGGGTAAAGGTTAGGGTACGGTTTAGGGTTGGGGTACAGATTAGGATTAGAGTACGGGTTACGGTTAGTTTACGGGGTAGGGTTAGGGTTTGGGTTAGGGTACGCATTAGGGTTAGGGTACAGTTTAGTGTATGGCTATGGGTTAGGGTTAGTGTATGGGTTAGGATATGTGTTAGTGTTAGGATATGGCTTAGGATTAGGGTACTGCTTAGGAAGGGTTAGGGATAGGGTTAGGGTTTGAGTATGGTTTAGGATACAAGTTAGGGTACGGCTAGGGGTTAGGTTTAGGGTATGCATTAGGGTTATGGATAGGTTTAGAATATGGGTGACGGTTAGCGTACGGGTTAGGGTTAGGGTATGGGTTAGTGTTACGTTTAGGGTTAGGGTATGGTTTAGGGATAGGATCCAGTTTAGCGTACGGATACTAGATAGGGTTAGGGTACGTGTTTGGGTATGGGTTAGTGTTAGGATACGGGTTAGGATCAGGGTATGGCTACAGGTACGGGTTAGGGTTAGGGTACCGGTTAGGGTTAGGATACAGTATGGTGTATAGCTATGTGTTAGGGTTAGGGTTCCAGTTAGTGTTAGGGTACAGGATAGGGTAGAGCTACGTGTTACTGTTAGGGTACAGGTTAGGGGACAGGTTAATGTTTGTGTACGGGTTAGGGTTACGGTATGGGTTAGCATTAAGGTACGGTGTAGGGTTAAGGTACAGGTTAGGGTTAGGTTTAGGGTTAGGGCATGGGTTAGGGTTAGGGTACAGTTTAGTGTACAGCTATGGGTTAGGGTTATTGTACATGTTAGGGTACGGGTTAGTGTTAGGATAGGGCTTAGGATTAGGGTACTGGTTAGGGTAAGGATTAGGGTTAGGGTTAGGGTACAGGTTAGGGTACGGCTATGAGTTAGGGTTTGGGTACAGGTTAGGGTTAGTGTTAGGGTTAGGATACTGGTGAGGTTCAGGGTACGGGGTATGGTTAGGGTATGGGTTAGTGTTAGTATATGGGTTAGGATTAGGGTATGGGCTAGGGTAAGGGTTAGGGTTAGGGTTAGGGTTCGGGTTGAGGTTAGGGTACCAGTTAGGGTACGGTAACGTGTTAGGGTTAGGGTATGTTTTAGGGTACATGTTAGGGTTAGACTCTGCGTTAGGGTTAGGTTAAGGTAAGGGTTAGGGTATGGGTTAGTGTGAGTGTTAGGATTACAGTACCGGTTAGGGGTGAGATACAGGATAGGGTACAGCTACGTGTTATGGTTAGGTTACAGGTTAGGGTATGGGTTAAGGTTGGAGTACAGGTTAAGTCTAGGGTACGGGTTGGGTTAGGGTTAGGGTTAGGGTACGGGTTAGCATTAGGATACAGTTTAGTGTAGGACCACGTGTTAGAGTTAGTGTATGGGTTAGAGTACGGGTTAGTGTTAGGATACGGCTTAGGATTAGGATACTGGTTAGGGTTAGGGTTAGGGATAGGCTTCAGGTATAGGTTAGGATACAGGTTAGGGTATGACTAAAGATTAGGGTTAGGTTATGGATTAGGATATGGGTTAGGGTTAGGGTTTGGATTAGGGATAGGGTACGGGTTAGGGTATGGGTTAGGTTTAGGATACGTGTTAGGATTAGGGTATGGGTTAGGGTAGGGTACATTTTAGTGTATGGTTACGAGTTAGGGTTATGTTACATTTTAGGGTACGGGTTAGTGTGAGGATACAGGTTAGGGTTAGGTTTAGGGTTAGGGTTAGGTTTCAGATAGAGGTTAAGGTACAGGTTAGGGTACAGTTACGTGTTAGGGTTAGCGTATGTTTTAGGATACGTGTTAGAGTTAGAGTATGTGTTAGGGTTAGCGTATGTTTTAGGATACATGTTAGAGTTACAGTACGTGTTAGGGTACGGGGAAGGGTTAGGTTACGGGTTACGGTTAGGGTTAGGGTAAGGGTACCGGTTAGAGTTTGGGTACAGTATAGGGTAGAGCTTCGTGTTACTGTTAGGGTACAGTTTAGGGCTTGGGTACGGGTTAGAGTTACGGTACAGGTTGGTGTTAGGGTACAGGGTAGGGTTAGGGTACAGGTTAGGGTTAGGGTTAGGATTATGGCATGGGTTAGGGTTAGGGTATGGGATAGGGTTAGGGTACGGGTTAGTGTTAGGGTTCAGTTAGGGTAAGGGTTAGGGTACAGTTTAGGGTACGGCTACAAGTTAGGATTAGGGTACCAGTTAGGGTATGGGTTACTGTTAGGATATGGGTGAGGATTAGGGTACGGGTTAGGGTATGGGCTAGGGTTAGGGTTAGGCTTCGAGTACGGGTTAGGGTACAGGTTATGGTATGGTTACTTGTTAGGGTTAGGGTATGTTTTAGGGTTAGGGTTAGGGTAAGGGTTAGGTTTAGGGTACCATTTAGTGTATGACTACGGGTTAGGGTGAGTGTATGGGTTAGAGTATGGGTAAGTGTTAGGATTTGGCTTAGGATTAGGGTACAGGTTAGGGTTAGGGTTAGGGTAGGGTTAGGCTTCTGGTATGGGTTAGGGTACAGGTTGAGGTACGGCTAAGGATTAGGGTTAGGGTATGGGTTAGGGTATGTGTTAGGGTTAGCATTTGGATTAGGGTTAGTGTACTGGGTAGGGTTAGGGTACTGGTATGGGTTAGGGTTAGGGTTAGTATACCAGTTAGTGTTCATTTACAGGATAGGGTATAGCTACGTGTTGAGTTTAGGGTACAGGTTCAGGTATGGGTTAGGTTTAGGGTTTGAATTAGGGTTAGGGTACAGATTAGGTTTAGGGTGCGTGTTATGATTATGGTTAGGTTTAGGGTATGGGTTAGTGTTAGGATACAGGTTAGGATCAGGTTATGGGATAGGGTTAGGGTTCGAGTAGAGGTTAGGGTACAGATAAGGGTACGGTTACATGTTAGGGTTAGGGCATGTTTTAGGTTACATGTTAGAGTTAGAGTACGTGTTATGGTTAGGGTACGAGGAAGGGTTTGGGTAAGGGTTAAGGTTAGGGTTAGGGTACTGGATAGGGTAGAGCTACATGTTACGTTTAGGATACAGGTTAGGGTACAGTTTAGGGTTAGTGTACGGATTAGGATAACCATACGGGTTAGGGTTAGGTTACAGGGTAGGTTATGGGTTAGGGTTAGGGTTAGGGTACACATTAGGGTTAGGGTACGGTTTAGTGTATGGCTACGGGTTAGGATTAGTGTACAGTTTAGCGTATGGGTTAGTGTTAGGATACGGCTTATGTTTAGAGTACTGGTTAGGGTAAGGGTTAGGGTTAGGGTTTGGATATTGGTTAGGGTACAGGCTACAGTACGGCTTCGGTTTAGGGTTAGGGTATGGGTTAGGGTTAGGTATAGGTTTATTATATGGTTTAGGTTTAGGGTACGGTGTACGGTTGGGGCATTGTTTAGGGTTAGGTTTTGGGTTAGGTTACAGTTTAGGGTTAGGGTACATTTTAGCATATGGATACTAGTTAGGGTTAGGGTATGGGTTAGGGCACGGGTCAGTGTTAGGACATGGGTTAGGATTAGGGTATGGGTTAGGGTTAGGGTAGAGTTCAGTTTACAGATATGAATTAGGGTTAGGGTACGTGTTAGGGTATGGGTTAGTGTTAAGATATGGGTTAGGATTAGGATACGGGTTAGGGTTAGGTTTATGGTACGGGTTAGGGTTAGGGTATGGGTTAGGGTTAGGGTACGGGTTAGGGTACAGGGTAGTGTTAGGTTTAGTGTACAGGATAGGGTGCATCTACGTGTTAGGGTTAGGGTACAGGTTAGGGTAAGCTTTAGGGTTGGAGTACGGGTTAAGGTTAGGGTACAGGTTAGGGATAGGGTACGGGGCAGGGTTAGGGTATTGGTTACTGTTAGGGTAAGGGTTAGGGTTAGGGTTTGGGTATGGGTTAGGGTACAGGTTAGTGTACGGCTATGTGTTAGGGTTAAGGTATGGGTTAGGGTACTGGTTAGTGTTAGGAAATGTGATAGGATTAGGGTACGGGTTAGGGTTAGGGTACGGGTGAGGGTTAGGCTTTGGGTAGGGGTTAGGGTACAGGTTAGGGAATGGTTACCTGTTAGGGTTAGGCTATGTTTTAGGGTACATGCTAGGAATAGGGTACATGTTAGGTTTATGGTACCTGGTAGGGTGAGGGTACGGGTTAGGGTTAGGGTTAAAGTATTGGTTAGGGTTTGGGTAGAGCATAGGGTACAGCTACGTGTTATGGCTAGGGTACAGGTTAGGGTATGGGTTAAGGGTTAGTGTTAGGGTTATGGTGTGGGTAGGGTTAGGGTTCGGGCACAGGATAGGGTACAGGTTAGGGTACGGCTATGGGTTAGGGTTCAGGTATGGGTTAGGATACAGGTAAGGGTTAGGGTATGGGGTAGGGTTGGGTATGGGTTAATGTTAGGATATGGGTTAGGATTAGGGTATGGGTTACTGTTAGGGTTAGGGTTAGGTTTAGGCTTTGGGTAGGGCTTAGGGTACAGATTAGGTTATGGTTACATGTTAGGGTTAGGGTACGTGTTAGGTTTAGGGTACGTGTAGTGTTATGGTACGGGTTAGGGTTAGGGTATGGGTTAGGGTTAGGGTAGGGGTTTGCTTTAGCTTATGGGGTAGGGTTAGGGTATGGGTTAGGGTTAGGTTTAGTGTACAGGATAGGGTACACCTATGTGTTAGCGTTAGGGTACAGGTTAGGGTACTGGTTAGGGTTAGCGTACGGTGTAGGTTTAGGGTACAGTTTAGGATACAGTTTAGGGTTAGGGTATGGATTAGTGTTAGGGTACAGTTTATGTATGGCTATGAGTTAGGGTTAGGGTACGGGTTAGGGTATGGGTTAGTGTTAGGTTATGTGTTAGGATTAGGGTATGGGTTAGGGTTAGGTTTAGAGTTAGGGTTAGGCTTTGAGTAGGGATTAGGGTACATTTAGGGTATGGTTACGTGTTAGGATAAGGGTATGTTTTAGGGTATGTGTTAGGGTTAGGGTATGGGTTAGCATTAGGGGTTAGGGTACAGGTTAGGGTATGGTTACATGTTAAGATTAGGGTATGTTTTAGGGTACATGTTAGGGTTAGGGTACGTGTTAGGGTTAGGGTACGTGTTAGGATTAGTGTATGGGGTAGGGTCAGGTTACGGGTTAGTGTTAGGGTTAGGGTTAGGGTACGGTATAGGGTTAGGGTTATGGTACCAGATAGGGTAAAGGAACAGGGTAGGGTACAGCTACGTGTTATGGTTAGGTTACAGGTTAGGGTACGGTTTAATGATGGAGTACGAGTTAGGGTTAGGGAACGGGTAGGGTTAGGGTTAGGGTTAGGGTTAGGTTATGTGTTAGGATTAGGGTACAGTTTAATGTACTACTACGGGTTAGGGTTAGTGTCCGGGTTTGAGTATGGGTTAGTGTTAAGATACAGCTTAGGATTAGGGTACTGATTAGGGTTAGGGTTAGGGTTAGGCTTCAAGTATGGGTTAGGGTATAGGTTAGGATATGACTAAGGATTAGGGTTAGGGTACTTGTTAAGGTTAGCGTTCCAGTTAGGCTTAGGGTACCGGTTAGGTTTAGGGTACAGCTACGTGTTAGTGTTCGGGTACAGGTTAGAGTACAGGTTAGGGTTAGGGTTTGGATTAGTGTTAGGGTACGGGTTAGGGTTAGGGGTACAGTTTAGTCTATGGGTATGAGTTAGCGTTATGTTATGTGTTAGGGTACAGGTTAGTGTCAGAATACGGATTAGGATAAGGGTACGTGTTAGGCTTAGAGTTAGGGTTAGGGTTCAGGTAGAAGTTAGGGTACAGGTTAGGGTACGGTTATGTATTAGGGTTAGGGTATGTTTTAGGGTTAGGGTTAGGGTTAGGTTTATGGTACTGCTGAGGGTTAGGGTACAGGATAGTGTAGAGGTATGTGTTACTGTTAGGGTACAGGTTAGGGGACGGGTTAGGGTTTGGGTATGGGTTATGTTTACGGTATGGGTTAGCATTAGGTTAAGGTGCAAAGTTAGGGTATAGGTTAGGGTTAGGTTTAGGGTTTGGGCATGGGTAGCGTTAGGGTATAGTTTAGTGTATGGCTACGGATTAGGGTTAGTGTACGTGTTAGTGTTAGGATATGGCTTAGGATTAGTTTACTGGTTAGGGTAAGGGTTAGGGTTAGGGTTAGGTTTCAGGTATGGGTTAGGGTACAGGTTAGGGTACGGCTACGGGTTAGGGTTTGCGTATGGGTTAGGGTTAGTGTCAGTGTTAGTGTTAGGGTTAGGGTACGGGTTAGTGTTAGTATACAGGTTAGGATTAGGGTACATGTATGGGTATGGGTATGGGTTAAGGTTAGGGTTCAGATAGAGGTTAGTGTACAGTTTAGGGTACGGTAACGTGTTAGGGTTAGGGTATGTTTTAGGGTACCTGTTAGGGTTAGGGTATCAGGAACGGTGAGGGTACAGGTTAGGGTACAGGCTAGGGTTAGGGTACCGGTTAGGGTTTTGGTACAAGATAGGGTAGAGCTACGTGTTACAGTTAGGGTACAGATTAGGGTATGGTTTAGGGTTGGGGTATGGATTAGGATTAGGGTACGTGTTAGGGTTAGGTTAAGGGGTTAGGGTTAGGGTTAGGGTATGCTTTAGGTTTAGCTTTAGGGTACATGTTATGGTTAGGTTACAGTTCAGTGTATGGCTATGCGTTAGGGTAGTATATGGGTTAGGGTATGGTTTAGTGTTAGGATACGGCTTAGATTAGGGTACTAGTTAGTAAGGGATAGGGTTAGGGTTAGGGTTTGGGTATGGGTTAGGATACAGGTTAGGGTATGGCTACAGGTTAGGTTTAGGGTATGGGTTAGGGTTAGGGCACGGGTTAGTGTTAGGGTATGGGTTAGGTTTAGGATTAGGGTACGGTTTAGGATAAGGGTACAGTTTAGCATACGGATACTAGTTAGGGTTAGGGTACGTGTTTGGGTACGGGTTAGTGTTAGGTTATGGGTTAGGATTAGGGTTACACGTACGGGTACAGATTAGGGTTAGGGTTAGGTTTAGGGTTAGGGTACGGTTTAGGGTTAGGGTGCACTTTAGTGTATGGATACTAGTTAGGGTTAGGGTACGTGTTTGGGTATGGGTTAGTGTTAGGATATGGGTTAGGATTAGGGTATGGGTACGGGTACAGGTTAGGGTTAGGGTACCGGTTAGGGTTAGGATACAGTATTCGGTATAGCTACATGTTAGGATTAGGGTACAGGTTAGGGTATAGGTTAGGGTTAGGGTACGGGTTAGGTTTAGCGTATGGGGTAGGGTTATGGTATGGGTTAGAGTTAGGTTTAGTGTACAGGATAGGGTACAGCTATGTGTTAGGGTACAGGTTAGGGTACAGGTTCGGGTGGGAGTATGGGTTAGGCTTAGGGTATGGTTTAGGGTTAGCATACGGGGTAGGGTTAGGGTACGGGTTAGGGTATGGGTTAGGTTTAGGGTACGGGTTAGTGTTAGGGTTCAGTTTAATGTATGGCTACGATTTAGGGTTAGGGTACGGGTTAGTGTTAGGTTATGTGTTAGGTTATGTGTTAGGATTAGGCTACGGGTTAGGGTTAGGGTTAGGGTTAGACTTTGGGTAGGGGTTAGGGTACAGGTTAGGGTATGGTTATGAGTTAGGATATGTTTTAGGGTACGTGTTTGGCTTAGGATACATGTTAGGATTAGGGTACAGGCTAGGGTCAGGTTACGGGTTAGTGTTAGGGTTAGGGTCAGGGTTAGGGTTAGGGTTAGCGTTATGGTACTGGTTAGGGTTAAGGTACAGGATAGGGTACAGCTATGTGTTATGGTTAGGTTACAGGTATGGGTACTGGTTAAGGTGGGAGTACAGGTTAGGGTCAGGGTATGGGTAGGGTTAGGGTTAGGGTACGGGTACGGGTTAGGGTTAGGGTACAGTTTAGTGTACGACTATGGGTTAGGGTTAACGTATGGGTTTGAGTACAGGTTAGTGTTAGGATACAGCTTAGGATTAGGGTACTGATTAGGGTTAGGTTTAGGGTTAGTCTTCAGGTATGGGTTAGGGTACAGGTTAGGTTACAACTAAGGATTAGGGTTAGGGTATGTGTTAGGGTTAGCTTTCGGGTTAGGGTACTGGTTAGGGTTAGGGTACAGTATAGGGAACAGTTACGTGTTAGGGTACAGGTTAGAGTACAGCTTAGGGTTAGGGTTTGTATTAGGGTACGGGTTAGGGTTAGGGTACAGTTTACTGTACGGCTATGAGTTAGGGTTATGTTACGGGTCAGGGTACGGGTTAGCGTGAGGGTACGGATTCAGATAAGGGTACGTGTTAGGGTTAGGGTTAGGTTTAGGGTTAGGTTTCGGGTAGAGGTTAGGGTACAGGTTAGGATACAGTTACGTTTTAGGGTTAGGGTATGTTTTATGGTACGTGTTAGAGTTAGAGTAAATGTTAGGGTTAGGGTACAGGGAAGGGTTAGGGTACGAGTTAGGATTAGGGTTAGTGTACTGGTTAGGGTTAGGGTACAGGATAGGGTAGAGCTAAGTGTTCCTGTTAGGGAACAGGTTAGGGTATGGGTCTGGGTTAGGGTTAAGGTTAGCATTAGGTTACGAGTTAGGGTTAGGGTACAGGTTAGTGTTAGGGTTAGGGTTACAGCACGGGTTAGGGTTAGGGTATGGGATAGGGTTAGGGTATGGGTTAGGGTGAGGATTAGGGTTAGGGTACGGTTTAGGCTTAGTGTACAGTTTAGTGTACGGCTATGAGTTAGGATTAGGGTACGGTTTTGTGTATGGGATAGTGTTAGGATTAGGGTATGGGTTAGGGTACGCGTTAGGGTTAAGTTTAGGCTTTGAGTATGGGTTAGGGTACAGGTTAGTGTATGGTTACGTGTTAGGGTTAGGATATGTTTTAGGGTACATGTTAGGATTAGTATACATGTTAAGATTATGGTACGGGGCAGGGTTAGGGTACCGGTTAGGGTTAGGGTTATGGTACCACTTAGGTTAGGGTACAGGATAGGGTACAGCTATGTGTTACATTTAGGGTACAGGCTCGGGTATGGATTAGGGTTAGTGTCTAGATTAGGGTTAGGGTACGGGTTAGGTTTAGGGTTAGTGTTAGGGTACATGTTAAGGTTAGGGTACAGTTTACTGTACAGCTGCAAGTTAGGGTTAGATTATGGAATAGGGTAGAGGTTAGTCTTAGGATACGAGTTAGGATTAGGGTACGGGACAGGGTTAGGGTTAGAGTTAGGGAACGGGTACGTTTCAGGGTACAGGCTAGGGTGCGACAATGGGTTAGGGTACGTGTTAGGGTATGGGTTGGTGTTAGTGTACAGGTTAGAATTACGGTACGGGTTAGGGTAAGGGTTAGGGTTAGGGTTAGGTTTGGGTTAGCATTAGGGTTAAAGAACGGGTACAGTTTAGGGTACATGTTAGGGTACGATAATGGGTTAGGGTTAGGGTATGTGTTAGGGTACGGGTTAGTGTTAGTGTATGTGTTAGGATTAGGGTACGGGTTAGGGTAAGGGTTAGCATAAGGCTTAGGTTAGGGAACGGGTACGGTTTAGGGTACAGGTTAGGGTATGACAATGGGTTAGGTTTAGGGTACATGTTAGGGTGCGGGTTAGGGTTAGGGTACGGGTTAGGGTAAGGCTTAGGGTAAAGTTTAGGGTTAGGTTTAGGGCTTGGGTTAGGGAACGGGTATAGTTTAGGGTACAGGTTAGGGTATGGCAACGGGTTAGTGTTAGTGTAAGGGTTAGGTTTAGGGTATGGGTTAAGGTTCAGGTTAGGTTACGCATTAGGGTTAGTGTACAGTTTAGTGTATGGCTGCGGGTTAGTGTTAGTGTATGGTTTAGGATACGGGTTAGTGTTAGGATATGGATTAGGATTAGGGTACTGGTTCGTGTAAGGGTTAGGGTTAGGGTTTGGGTATGGGTTAGAGTACAGGTTAGGGTACGGCTATGGGTTAGGTTTAGGGTATGGGTTAGTGTTAGGGATAGGGTTAGGATACCTTTTAAGGTTTGCGTACGTGGTAGGGTTAGGGTATGGGTTAGAGTTAGGTTTAGGGTTATGGTACGGTTTAGGGTTAGGGTACATTTTAGCGTATGGATACTAGTTAAGGTTAGGTTATGGGTTAGTGTTAAGATACGGGTTTGGATTATGGTACAGGTTAGGGTTAGGGTACAGTTCGGTGTACGGATACAAATTAGTGTTTGGGTACGTGTTAGGGTGTGGGTTAGTGTCAGGATACGGGTTAGAATTAGGGTATGGGTACGGGTACGGGTTAGGGTTAGGGTTACGGTATCTGTTAGGGTTAGGATACAGGTTAGGTTATAGCTACGTGTTACTGTTAGAATACAGGGTAGGGTACGGGTTAGGGTTAGGGTACAGGTTAGGGTTAGTGTGCGGGCTAGGGTTAGGGTACGGGTTAGGGTTAGTGTACAGAATAGGGTACAGCTAGGTGTTAGGGTTAGGGTACATGTTAGGTTACGGGTTAAGGTTGGAGTACGTGTTATGTTTATGGTATGGGTTAGGGATAGGGAATAGGGTTAGGGTTAGGGTATGTGTTAGGTTTAATGTACAGGTTAAGTTTAGGGTACAGTTTAGTGTACAGCTAAGAGTTAGCATTAGGGTAGCTGTTAGCGTACAGGTTAGTGTTAGGATATGGTTTAGGATTAGGGTACGGGTTAGGGTATGGTTTAGGGTTAGGGTTAGGCTTCAGGCAGGGGATAGGGCATAGGTTAGGGTATCATTCCATGTTAGGGTTAAGATATGTTTTAGGGTACATATTAGGGTTAGGCTATGTGTTAGGATTAGGTTACAGGGAAGGGTTATGGTACGGCTTAGAGCTTGGGTTAGGGTTACGGTACTGGTTAGTGTTAGGGTACAGGATAGGGTATAGCTATGTGTGATGTTTAGAGTACAGGTTAGGGTACGGTTTAAGGTTGGAGAATGTGTTAGATTTAGGGTATGGGTTAGGGTTAGGGTACGAGTTAGGGTTAGGGTACCGTTTAGTGTACTACTACGGGTTAGGGTTAGTGTATGGGTTAAAGTACAGGTTAGTGTTAGGATACGGTTTAGGATTAGGGTACTGGTTAGGGTTAAGGTTAGGGTTAGTGTTAGGATTTGGGTATGGGTTAGGGTATGGCTAAGGATTAGGGTTAGGGTATGGTTTAGGGTACGTGTTACAGTTAGCATCGGGTTAGGGTTAGGGTACGGGGAATGGTACAGGTATGGGGTAGGTTTAGGTTTAGGGTTAGGTTTCGGGTAGAGTTTAGGGTACAGGTTAGGGTATGGTTTCGTGTTAGGGTTAGGGTATGTTTTAGGGTATGTGTTAGGGTTAGAGTACGTGTTAGGGTTAGGGTACAGGGAAGAGTTAGGGTAGGGGTACAGGGTTGGCTTATGGTTAGGGTACCAGTTAGGGTTAGTGTATAGGATAGTGTAGAGGTATGTGTTACTGTTAGGGTACAGATTAGGATACGGGTTAGGGTTGGGGTATGGGCTAGGTTTACAGTACGGTTTAGCATTAGGGTACGGGGTAGGGTTAGGGTACATGTTAGGGTTAGTGTTAGGGCACAGGTTAGGGTTAGTGTGCAGTTTAGTGTATGGCTACAGGTTAGGGTTAATATATGTGTTAGGGTACAGGTTAGTATTAGGACATGGCTTAGGATTAGGGTACTGGTTAGGGTAAGGGCTAGGGCTAGGGTTCGGGTACGGGTTCGGGTACAGGTTAGGGTATGGCTACAGGTTAGGGTTAGGGTATGGGTTAGGGTTAGGGATAGGGTACAGAGTAAGGTTAGGTTATGGGTTAGGGTTAGCTTTAGGGTTAGGGTACAGTTTAGGGTTAGGGTACAGTTTAGCATACAGATACTAGTTAGGGTTAGGGTACGGTTTAGGATATGGTTTAGTGTTAGGATACGGGTTAGGATTAGGGTACATTTTAGGGTTAGTGTCCAGTTCAGTGTACGGATACGAATTAGGGTTAGGGTACGTGTTTGGGTAAGGTTTAGTGTTAGGATATGGGTTAGGATTAGGGTACGGTTATGGGTACAGTTACAGGTATGGGTTAGGGTACCGGTTAGGGTTAGGATACAGGATAGGTTATAGCTACATGTTAGGGTTAGGGTACGGGTTAGTTTACGGGTTAGGATTAGTGTTAGGGGATGGGTAGGGTTAGGGCACGGGTTAGTGTTAGGCTTAGTGTACAGGATAGGGTACAGCTACGTGTTAGGGTTAGGGTACAGGTTAGGGTATGTGTTAGGGTTGGAGTACGGGTTAGGGTTAGTGTATAGGTTAGGGATAGGGTACGCAGTAGGGTTAGGGTACGGGTCAGGGTACATGTTAGGGTACGGCTATGGGTTAGGGTTAGTATTCAGATAGAGGTTAGGGTACAGGTTAGGGTATGGTTACGTGTTAGGTTTAGGGTATGTTTTAGGGTACATGTTAGAGTTAGAGTACGTGTTAGGGTTAGGGTACAGGGAAGGATTAGGGTATGGGTTAGGGTATGGGTATGGGTTAGGTTAGGATACAGGTTAGGGTTAGGTTATGGGATAGGGTTAGGGCACGGGTTAGTGTTAGGATACGGGTTAGGATTAGGGTAGGGGTTAGGGTTAGGATTAGGGTTAGGGTTAGTGTTTGGGTAGAGATTAAGCTAGAGGTTAGGGTACGGTTACATATTAGGTTTAGGGTATGTTTTAGGGTACGTGTTAGGGTTAGAGTACGTGTTAGGTTTAGGGTACAGGGAAGGGTTAGGGTACTGGTTACAGTTAGGGTTATCGTTAGGGTATTGGATAGGGTTAGGGTACAGGATAGGGTAGAGCTACGTATTACAGTTAGGATACAGGTTAGGGTACAGGTTAGGGTTGGGGTATGGTTTAGGGTTAGGCTACGTGTTAGGGTTAGGGTACAGGGTAGGGTTAGGATACAGGTTAGGGTTAGGGTTAGGTTTAGGGTACAGGTTAGGGTACAGTTTATTGTACGTCTACAAGTTAGGGTTAGGGTATGTGTTAGTGTTAGGATATGGGTTAGGGTTATGGTATGGGTTAGGTTTAGGGTACGGGTTAGGGTTAGCATTAGATTTCGGGTTAGGATTAGGGTATAGTTTAGTGTACGGCTATGGGTTAGGTTTAGGGTACGGATTAGGGTTAGGTTTAGGGTACGTGTTAGGGCTAGGGTACAGTTTAGGGTGCGGAGGAAGGGTGTCCTGAAGGGAGTGGCTTGGGGTCAGGAGGCAGTGGAGACTGTGTTTCGTGGGAGAGGCTTGCACACCTGTGACATTTCGTCCTCGGGGTCAGCACGGCATCACGGATCCACCATCTGCCCATTTGTCTGTTCCTTCTTCGCTCACTCATTCCCTGCTCATTCATTCATTCACCCTCTTGATCCGTGACTTGAGGAGTTATTAAGGGTGTACTCTCTGCAGCAAAACACACGACACAGAGGGCCTGAGAGATCTGGCCATCAGTAAGACTCAGGCCTGCTCAGCGCGTCACTCACAGTGCACCCGGGAGTGAACTGTGCACCAGGGCGGGGGCTCCAGGGGGACAAGAAGACCCTGGAACTGGGGTGCCGCCGCTTCCCGCCTGCTCTCCCTCAGGTTCCCTGGCCTTCCCGCGTCCCTGTGGCACAGGTCTGTGTTTGGTCACCCTTCGTGTGGTAGAGGCCTGGAGGAGATGGTCAGCGTCCTCATGGGAGGATCCTGCTGCCACAGAGCACCTGGAACTCTGAATCCATGTTCACCAAGGGGAATACTCTGGAACTTTCTGACTCTCCAGGCCCCAAAAGCCTGGGAGCTTGGCTGGGCTCCTGTACCCACTTCTTATGCAGTCTCCCTGGATCCCCCAACCCATCACAGTGAAGATCCAGAAGGCCTTATGTGATGCCCTTTCCAGTGTGGGCAGCACCAGGACCCTGGGGTCTTCCAGGCTCAGAGCATCTCTGAGTGTGTTCCAGTGTAGTGAAAAATGGACAGTTTTCACACAGTGTAGAACAAGCCTGGCTGTTATTTATGGTTCGTGGTGTATGTGATTTTTCATGGTCTTGGAGAGTCCTGTCATTTTTTTGATGCATCAGCACATTTGCCCACAGCACATGCTTGAGTCCACAGGCTCAGGGGTATTCCTGGGTTCTCTGGTCAGGAAGGCCCAGTCAGACTGGAGGGGAGACTGACCACACCCAAGGCCTGGTCCTTGTCAGGCAGAGGGCAGGAGAGAGTCCAGTTGAGGCAGGATTGAGGCTCATTCCAGGAGGGTCATCCTGACTGTGGTCTAAAGAGATGCTGCTGCTTCTGGGCATATTTTTTTCTAGAGGAGAAAAACAGAGATGTTGTAGAGAGCATGACTTGGACTAACAGGCAAAGGCAAGTCAGTGCAGGCCTGCGAGAGGGGGATAATGTCTCCCGGATCTTTATGGACTGTAGACCCAGCACCTCCCCAATCAGCCCCAGGTGGAGCAGAATTAAGACATACAAGAAGTGGACTTGGGTCAGAGTGCAGCTTTGTGATTGTGCACAGAGATGGCTGACTGTTTCCCAAATCCAGCGTTCTAGAACTGGGGCCTCTGGAAGGCATAGGCATTCAGGAATATGGTGAAGTGCTTATGGAAGAGTAGATAGCAAAATGTAAGCCTCAGCCCAGAGCAAGATACCAGGCAAGATAATACAAGACCCCCAGTCCGGAAGTAGCACAGACATGACCTGCAACTGACACTCAGACTTGCTTCTCCCACAAGCGGCTGAGGCAGCAGAAGGCTCGGCTGAGGCAGCTGAGCAGGCTGGGTCTGTACCCCACGAGTGGGCAGGGCAGAGCGTGCTTGAGCCTTCAGCTAGCCTCTGTGACAGATGAAGGGCCGTGACCATCTTTATTTCCCAGGGACCATCTGCTGTCTCCTCATTCTTGGGGAGGCTGAAACAAAAACAAACTTTATGAAATTTCCTGAGCTTTTGTGTGTATGTGTGTGTATTACGTGAGTGTGCACGAGCATGTGCATGTTTGTGCTGTCTGCTCACAGGTCTGTGTACACCTGAGCGCATGTGAATGTGTTTACGTGCAGGCAGGCACATATGTGTGTATGCACGTGTTTTTGCATGTGCAGCACGTGTGATTGTGTGCATGTGTGCATGTGACTGCAGTGTATCTTTGCATGTGTGTGTACATGTGTGTGAATGCAGGTATGCTTGGGCATGTACGTGCACATGTGTGTGTACGCATGCATGCTGTGGGGGGATGAGGAAGGCATGGAGTTGTTGCTTTCTGGTGCCGCCTTCCCCCACCCTCCTTTTTGCTGTTGCCTCAGTGCTGCGTGGTGAAGTGTAGAGACTCAAAAGGAGGATCACTACCCCCTACCGTGAGCGATCTGTCTGCTCATCCTCATGGTCACCCATCTGTCCAGTAAACATCCCTGAGCCTGTGTCATGTGCTGGGGCCTAGGGTCCACAGTGAAGCAGGCGTGTGCTCTCAGCTCTGCTCGGCCCAGCCGGGCGTGGGGCAGAGGAGCTGCAGGCCAGGTGTGTCTGCGGAGGGAGAGGTTACCTCTGGCTGGTGAGTCAGCGGAGGTGGCAGCTGAGCTGAACTGAAGGAGCGGGGTGGACGGAGCTCGCTCTAGAGGAGGGGGGGGGCAGGGGGCAGGGGAAGGGGCTGGGTGCCTGGCTCGCAGGGAGGACGCATCGCAGAGGGGCTGCAAGGGTGGCCAAACAGCTAGCTTTGACTTCGTTTTATACACAGAGAGACCAGCTTTGGAACCAGAGTGACAGGATCAGACCCACACTTTTCCTCTGGTGGCGGCTGAGGGGTTTGATGGCAGAAGAGAGAAGATGGGCCGAGGAACAGTGGTGATGGTAGGGGCTGTGCCTCTGCCAGGCTTCCAGCCTCTTTGTAGTGGTCCCTTGGGTCCACAACGTTAGCAAGCACCTTGCGTGAGGCTGGAATGGGGCTTCCTCTTCATTCCCTCTTTCCCAGAAGTAAACGCAACACAGTTTGGAGTTGATGAGACTGAGGGGGCCATCTTGCGGGAAAGGCAAGCATCAGCATTGGCTGGGGTGCCCACCCGGGGACAAGGGGGACCCTTAGCCAGACTTGCAGACCCCAGGGAAGGACACAGTGTGCTCAGAGAGGCAGGGATAGTCTGGAGAGCCAGGTGTGCAGAGAAGGCTCAGCCAAGGGGGCCCTGGGGGCTCAGGCACTCAGGGAGTGAGGGGCGGGGCGGCCAGACATCCGTGAACGAGGCCCAGGGGTCGACGGACCAACGGTCGTGCTGTGTGCAGGGCGGACACACAGGGCCCGAGGCTGTTCTCTAGGGAATGTCTCCCAGCTGCAGTGGGCTCTGGAAATTGTCTGCGGGTTGCCGCGCCTCCTGGGTCTCTCCGGCCCAGGCCCCAGCCGGGAGCTGCCTGTCCAGGCTGCCCCGGCTCCACCTCCAGACTGCGCAAGGCTGGGCGGGCGGGACGGGCTCCTCGTGCCTCGGTTGCCATGACCTGTGACGTTTCCTTTCCAGTTGCCGGATTCATTATAAGGTTATGTAGTTTGTTGCGTTGTATTGCGCCGCTCGTTGGCTTAGGGAAGAACTGCCCTTGTAGGTTGGCCTGCAAGGTGTGCTACTTCAGAGCCTCCATCTGACATACTCTTCCCTGCCCAAAATGCAAACACAGCACACACTCCCTGTCTGGTTTGGGAATGATGACACCTCACCTCTCGCCCCTCCTGCCCTGTCCTGCCCGCACTCCAACCTCCTGGACACTTCGGTTCCCCATCTAACTCCCGACCCCTCCAGCTGGCTGGGGACAGGCAGCCTCATGAGACAGTGCACACAAAGTTTTCTGGCCGGGCCTTGAGGACGGGGACCAGGTCCCACCTGTGCCAAGGAAGCAGGCGTCTCACCCAGATTTGCCTCCGGGCTCTTGAAGGTGGACTGAAGGTCAGACAGTCCAGAGGCCAAGGGCCCCAGAGGAGGAGGGTGTGGGCCCAGGTAGACCAGGAGCAGCTGCCCCTCTGGTCAGGAGAGTCCAACAACCCAGGGCTTTCTGGTTCCTGGGGGGAGGAGAGGGCAGAGGCAGTGGGGACCCCAAAGACAGGTCCTGCTTCACCTCTGGATGGATCCACTTAGCTGAGCCCAGGAGCCCTGGGTGGAGGGCCAGACCCTGGGGTGTATCCACCTGACAGGAGAAGGCTGTCCCCCTTCTCTCTTCGGTGGTCTGAACCCGCCTGTGTCTCTGGGAGCCCAAGCAGGTCTCGTAGGCAGCCACCCCAGGGGTGGAGGTGAGGCTTCAGGACTGGTGGCCCGTCTGCCTCGGAGGAGACACAGTCAACAACCCCTGGACACCTCCCTGAGTCTGGAGCCTTATCCCTTATGTTGGTCCCAGCCCTTCCTGGCATGCTGTCAGGAGGGTACAAGAATGGCACCAAGCCACATCTCACCCCAGCTGCCCCCCCGCCCCCTCTGCAGTCTCCCGTTTCCCACCCAGCCCTGACCCAGCAGCAGCCCTGCCCCGGGCCAGCCTCGGGTGTCTCTGGGCCTGGAGCTTGCCTCGCCCCTGTGGACTTCGTCTCTAGAGCCTCGGGGCTCCCTGCAGAACAGCGTGGCTCTCGCTCTAGTTTTCTGGCCTGCTTTAGACTTTTCTCCACTTTTTAAGCCTCTCGGCTAACTTGGAAGCAAATTGAGCATGAATTTGCTCATCAGGCAAGCTGATGTTTCTGCTGTGGATCTCCAGCCGGCCTTGTTGGTCAGTTAACTCTACCAGCTGCCCTGGCATGGTGAAACAGCTCTTTTCCAATTTGGCATTATCCGTGGCTTCTGAAAGTGTAAAATCAGAGTTGACAGCCCAAAGCCGCCCTGATGCAGCCTGTCATTCCCTCCATGTTCATTAGCTCAGATGCCCCCCTGCCCGCTCCCTGCGTGGGACCAGAGTGTGGAGGTGAGGCTGGGATCGAGCCCAGCAGAGAAATCCCTCATTTTACCTGTTTTGACTTCTGGCGTTTAATCCGACACTGGTTAACTGGGTCTGTTTTCTTGTCTGCTTCCTCCCTTCTTCCCTCCTGCTGCGCCCTTCCCGTGGACCCCACTCTGCCTCTGTCCTGTGGGCCGGGCCTCCAGCGGGTGCATCAGTTACAATGATATGTTTGAGATGCTGAAACACATGTCCCCGCCCCTGGGGCTGGGGAAGAAATGCCCTGCTCGAGTTGCATACAAGGTAGACCCCATGCCCACACCCCGCAGGCTGTCTGTGCTGCGGCCGGGCTCCTGTGTCTCTTCTGGGGCTTGTCCATCTGTTTGTCTGCTGCTGTGCTGTCTCACTGTTTCTTTCTTTTCTCTGCCCCTACCATCTCTGCTTCCTTCCCAAACAGAGGGAAGCAGACACCACGAGGTGTCTCTGCACTGGCCCCTTGTCCCCCAGGGCTGCCCCTCTGAGCCCCCGGGGAGGCTCAGGAACATGGAGCTGGAGCCCACCATCTGCCTCTTCTCCTTCCCTTCTCTTCCCTGGAAAGGAGGGGACAGACCATCTTTTTTGACAGAGCCTGTTTTTGTTCTGAGCTCAGGACCACACTCTGCTCCTCTGTCCCCTAAGCCCCTGATGTGGGTGGAGTTGTCTAGCCCTGAGGGTCTGACCCTGGGGGAGCAGCGGCCTGCAAGGCCTCTGCAGGGTGCACCTGAGGAGCCCGCCCCCAGCCCCACATGTGCGGAACTTCCCGGGCTGGGGAGGGAGTGTTTTCTCTAGGGCTTCATGGGTTCATGGAGCCTTAAGAAGGAAGGGTGCTGGAGAGAGGCATCCTGACTTCATTCCTGGGGCTCCAGAGGGCACTGCAGGATGAGAACAGCCTCTGGGGCCTGGGTGGTCCCATGTCCCTCCCACCCTGCTGCTGAGGGCCCAGCAGGCTGAGCTGCAAGGAGGGGGGTAAACTGAGGACACCGCCAGGCCTCTCTCCCGAGTGGGCGAGCAGGCCACATGGCCCCACCCGCAAGCCTGCTCCCACCTGCACCTGCATCCTCCGTCACCCGCTTGGTGAGTAAGCACTTTCCATCCCTCCAGCGCTCCACCCTCTCAAGAGCCCTCCTGCAGCCCTCAGTGCTCCCGAAACTCAGCCAGCATATGTCTGGCGCCTGACTGCTGTCTCCCTCTCTGAGCAGGCTTCCCACCAGAGCTTTCATCTTTCTGATTCTGTTCACGCTGTCTGTCTCTGTGCTCCGATTCTGGGCTTGCATCTATCCCCTGGCTCAGCACAGCCTCTAGGAGCTAAGTGGCTTCTCCAGGCCATAGGCAGACGTCTTCCTTGGTCCTCCCCTGCCCGGCATGTGAGTCAAGCCTGCCTGGAGGCCCTGCATGAAAGGCTGTAGCTTTGTCCCCAAGGAGAGCTGTGTCCACACTGACACCTGGGGCCAGGGTGGGCAGCCAGGGCTGTGACGGGGTAGCCTTTGGAGTTCCTCCCAGGTGTGCTGGCCAACTCCAAGGTTCTGGCAGTGAAGAGACCAGGTGAGGCCTCGTGGTGGGTGGAAGTGGATGGGCTTGGTGAGCTGGGGAGGGTCCAGGAGATGCACAGAGTGCCATGCCCAAGAGTGTCTAGGCCCAGGCAGAGACTCCTGTCTGTTTGCCCTGGTCTTGCCCCTCTGCTGCTCCCTGAGATTCCTGGCTCTCTGGGGCCTGGGCAGGCAGAAGGGGCTCTGGTAAATGTGCCCCGGACGGAGCTCTCCTCTCTTGGAAAACACCTGCTTGCCCCTCCTTCCCGCTGGCCCCTGACTCCCTGACTCTCCCCTGGCGTGGAACCCCTCTGCCTCTCCCACTGCCATCGGTGCTGGTCTGCAGGGACACCATGCTCTGGGAAGCTGTGTGTGTCACACAGGTGACCAGCAAGGTCCTAGGAACATGATTGGAGGTGCTAGGTGGGGCTTTGCCAGCGTTAGGGGACAGAGTCTGGGCTCGTGTCTCTAGCCACCTGCCCTCCATCAGGCTGAAGACTGGATTTGGTGCCAGGATGCTGGGGGCAGGCCTGGGGGCAGAGTGGCCCTACCCAGAGAAGGGACAGAGAGGCTGCCCTGTCACAGGGTGCCGGCTTGGCAGAGGGCAGGCAGACCCCAGGGAGGGGCCCTGTGCCCCCACCTTTAGCTCCTATCCTGGATGGGAGAGGACAGGGGGCTCACGGTGCCCTGAGGGCTCTACTTGGCAGGCGAGGTGGCCCCCCGATGCTCAGGATGTTCCAGACACACCTGAGACCCTTTACCTCCTGGAGATCTCATAAGTTCTCAGAGCCTCAGGGACACACCTGTCTCCAGCTGCTCTGTCCTGGAAAATGGAAGAGAGGAAAGGGGGCTGTTCACTTGATGGGGAAACAGGGAGCAAGCTTGCAGGGCTCCCAGTCTGGTCCAAGCACTTGTGTTCCTGTGGGATGGCCCTGGGTCCCCAGGCAGCTGGCTGAGCCTGAGGCCCTGTTCAGTCACATCTGTTTGGGTCCTTCCCCCTGGAAGGAGCTGGTCTCTAAGGCTTCCCTTGCTGCCTTGGGCTGGTGGCATCAAGCATCTGTTCCTGACCCCCTAGCTGGGTGGTGAGAGGTAGAGGCCTTCCCGGGGCTGCGGGTCTCCTCACTGGGAGCTGACCTCTGAGCCTGTGGTCTTGGCTGCCCCACCCCTCGTCCAATGCTCCTGTCTGTGGGCTGCCTCTGGCGTCCTGCAGCCAGCTCAGACCCCTCTTCAGCCTAGGCAACACACTTGTTCTGTCATGGGCAGTGGGCAAGGGCCGCTCTGGCTGAGGCATGCCTGTTTTTTCAGAGGGATCCAGGCTTATGGCCTGGCCCCATTGTACAAGATGTACCTAGACTTCTACTTTTCTGCAGCCAAGGGAACCCTCAGCTCAGATGAGGGTGGGGGTCCAGGGGTAGTGTGAATGCTGGCAAAACTCCCATCCATCCAACCTCTCTTGGTCCTGGGCACCTGCAGGAACCACCTCTGGGAGGCCAGCCCAGCCTCCAGGGCCCTCGAGCACTGTGTAGCCCTGTGGTGGGGGGACCCTGGGAGGCCTGCCCCTGACCTGCCCCCCTTGTCCCCAGCGCCTGGTTCATATGAACATGCCCATCTCCAACGAGGACATGACCGTCCACTTCACGTCCACGCTGATGGCCCTCATCTGGACCGCACTGGAGATCAAGCTGGCTCCAGGTGAGCAAGCCAGCCTTGAGGGAGGGCACAAAGCCAGGGCTGTGTGACCGCCCCCGAGAGCCACCCCAAGCAGCTGTGCAGGGGTGGGAGGAGGGGCCTGTCTGGACTGGATGGAGAATGACTGCCCCTGGTACCTCTGTCAGACTGACCTTGTCCCCCGAAACCATCCTGCACGTTAGTGCTGCAGTGATCCCATTTTCATGTGAGGAAGCTGAGGTGGAGTGAAATTGAATGACTCCAGATTTCCCAGAGTTCTGCAGTGTTGGAGCCAGCGTCACATGAGCCAGTACCGCTTATGTGGTGAATAATCTGCCCCTTCCCCATAGTGAGCCCAGTTCCCCCATCAGGCCCTCACCGGAGTTACTGGTAGAACGACACAGCCTTAGCCAAATCAAGGAGGAAATGAATCTCCCGCTTGTCCTCCCCTCCCCACCGCATGTGATGACAGCTTCCCCTTCGCAGAGAAAATGAGTCACCAGAGGGGCCTTCCCCCCACATGGCCTTCCTCCCTGGATCCATGCCCTTGAGCTCCACCCTCTCTTGTGTAACAGATGAGGAGAGGCCAGTCCTCCCACTTGCACACTCTGCCCTGTTTTCATCATCTACCCAAGGATGTCATGACAGAAATTCTGTATTCTATTTCTTGCCCTGTCAACTTTCTCTCTCTGCTGGATTATTTCTATCAATATGTAAATGTGCTGTTATTTTCCCTATTTTTAAAAAGTTTTTCTCTTCCCCCTCCATCGACTTCTCTCTTTTTCTTCTTTCCTTCTTAGCAACAGGAGACACAGGTCTGCATTGTCTCTGATTTCTCCTTTCCTAGTCTGCAGTCCATGTTTCACAGTGCAAAGCTTTGCTGGAACTGCTCTTGTCAAGCTCCGCAGGGACCTCCCCTTCTCAGCCCTTGCCTTAAGGACCTGTCCGCAGCCTTTCCGCAGTTGTGACTCCCTTCTGTGTGACACCTCTTTTTCTGGCTTCTCCCAACCTCTGAAGGTCACTGTGTGCCTCAGGCATACATTCTCACCTTTTCCCATGGCTTTCAATGTTGTGAATTCCAATTTTGTATTTTTAGTTCAGACCTGCTCCTACACCCCAGGCTTGTATACCCCACAAATTATTCACCTTCTGTACTTGGAGGCCCAATGAGCATCCAGAGTTCACGTGCTGACCCTTCAGTTCCAGATACTCCCCAGATTCCTCCCTGTCTCCATCAGTGGAAACTGCTGTTAGAGTTGCTCATGCCAAAACTTTTGCAGTCATTTTTATGTCCTACTTTTTTTCTTACCCTACTTCTGATCCATATCTGAACCCTTGTAATATCGTCTGACTCCACCTTCAAAATACACTCAGAATATCACTTGTCTAACCTTTCCTACTGCCACCTCCTGGTCCAAGTCACTCTTGTTCTTCTTGACTGCATTGTTGCAGTAACCTTCTAACTGGTCTGCTTCTGCCCTTGACTCTTTCAGTCTACCTTCAACACAACAGCCAGAATGATCACATTAAAAATCAAACCAGTAAAATTATTAAACCTCTAGCTAGCCTGATCGTGAAAAATAGATAAAAATAACCAATATAAGGAACGAAAGAGGGAATATCACTATAGATCCTGCTGACATTAAATGGATAACAAGGAAATTTTGTAAACAACTTTATGTCAATAACTTCAGTAACTTAAATGAAATGGAAAAATTCCTTGACACAAACTATGAGGCTCATTCAAGAATAGATAACCTGAAAAAAAAGGAAACAGACAACCTTAGTAATACTGTATATATTAAATAAATTAAATTCATAGTTAAAAATCTTCCAACAAAGAAAATCATGGGCCCAATTTGTTCCATTGATGAAGTCAACCAAACGTTTAAGCAGGAAATAATTCTATACAAAGTCCTCTAGACAGTAGAAAAAGAGAGGGTGTTTCCCAATTTATTTTACGAAGCCAGCATTACTCTGATACCAAAACTAGACAGAGACATTACAAGCAAAAAAATTACAGACCAACATTCCTCATGAATACAAACAATAAAATTTTCAACACAACTTTGGCAAACTGAATATGGCGATTAAAGTAGGGTTTACCCCAGGAATGAAAAATGCAAGGTGGGTTCGAGTTTAAAAATCAATCAAGGGCTTCCCTGGTGGCGCAGTGGTTGAGAGTCCACCTGCTGATGCAGGGGACACGGGTTCATGCCCCAGTCCGGGAAGATCCCACAAGCCGCGGAGCGGCTGGGCCCGTGAGCTGTGGCCGCTGAGGCTGCACGTCCGGAGCCTGTGCTCTGCAACGGGAGAGGCCACAACAGTGAGAGGCCCACGTACTGCAAAATAAAATAAAATAAAATAAAAAATCAATCAATATAACTTAATATATAAAGGAGGAAAAACTATATGATTATCTCAATAGATGCAGAAAAAGCTTTGACAAAATTCAACATCCATTTATGATACATAAATTCTATATAAACTAGAAATTAAAGCAAACTTCCTCAATCTGATCAAGGATATCTATGATAAACCTACAGCTAATGACATGCTTAACAAAGAAAGCCTGGCTCCTTTCCCCCTAAGATCAGTAACAAGGCAAGGATGTCTCCTGTCACCATTTTTGTTCAATATCATACTTGAGGTTCTAGCCATTGTAACAAATCAAGAAAAAGAAATAAGAGGTGTACCAATTGGAAAGAAAGAAATAAAATTGTCTCTATTCATGATTGACATGATTATCTATACAAAGAATCTTAAAGAATCAAATAAAAAGTTAATAAAACCAAAGCATCTACAAGCCTAGGAATACCAATGATTGCTGGGAACCACCAGAAGCTAGGAAGAGACAAGAAGCATTCTTCATTAGAGCCTTTCAAGGGATCACAGCCTTGTCAATACCTTGATTTTGAGCTTCTGGCCTCCAGAACTGAGACAATATATTTCTTCTGTTTAAAGCTGTAAGAAGAAGTTACTAAAACTAATACCTGAGTATAGCAAGGTCAGTATATGAAAAGCAAATGTATTTCTATAGATTAGCAATTAACAATTGAAATTGAAAAAGTTCCATTAAAATTGCACCAAAAAAATCAAATAACTGGCTAAGTCTAAAAATATATATGCTAGAGTGTGTGCTGCAAATTTCAGAATATTGACCAAGGAATCTTCCTTAATAAATAAACCAAGCACTATATCATGTTCATGCATTGGAAGACTCAATATTGTTAGTTCTCCTCATATTGATCAATAGACTCAGTGTTATGCCAATCAAAATCCCAACAGGATTTCTGGGTTGAAATTTATAAACTGATTCTAAAATATACGTAGAAAAGCACACAAACTTGAGTAACAAAAACAATTTTGCAAAAAGAATAAAGTATTTTAGCCATTTAAAGAATGGCAATATTAAGTACTGATGAGAATGCAGAAAACTCGAATTCTCGTGTTCCTAGTGTGGATACAGTGGTACTGCCGCTTTGGAAAACAGTTTCACCATTCTTGATCGTGTGGCCCAGGCATCCCACTCCTAAGGGAGATGACATGAAAGTATACACGCACACAAAAACCTATATGCTAAAGTTTGTGGCTTTATTCATAATCGCGCCAAACTGTAAACAACTCAACCATCAGCCAAATGGTGACGGATAATCAAGCTGTGGTGTATCTGTGCGATGAGACCGTTCTCACTCAGCAACAGAGAAACAGGCTACCAATGTGCTTGACGTGGGTGGGGCTCAGATGCATCGTGCTGGGTGAAAAGTCAGACTTGACAGCATGTTGTGTGAAGCCATTTGTATGACATTCTGAGAAGATGAAACAGTTGAGACAGAAAACACATCGTTGATGCCAGGGCCCTGGGAGAGGGCGAAGGGGTGGATGACAAAGGGTACGGAAGGAGCTTGGCAGGGGTGCCGAGCTCCTGCCTGGATTGTGATGGTGGATCCACGGTCATATGCATTTACCAAAGTTCACAGAGTGGAAGAACTAACAAAGTGAATGTTTATGTACGTAAATCACACTTTAATAAACACGATGTTTAAAAAAAGATGGATCAGAGTACTTTATTCCTCAGCTTGGACCCTCTGCTGCTTCCTGTCTCAGCGGCCCCCACCTGCACATCCTCTCCCTCTGCTCCAGCCTTGCCCTCCTGGCTCCCTGGCCCCCTTCAGGGTCCTGTGAGCCCTTTCCTGACCGTTCTGTCCAAACTGCAGCCCTCCTGATAGTTCCTGTCCCTCCCCTCTTGGTTTTTCCTGTATCCAACATACTGGATTTTTAACTTACTGCTACTTTATTGTAGATTAAAATCATGTAGCTCCACAAGGGCAGTTTCTTTTGATTTTGTTCCATCACCTAGAACAACACCTAGTGTTCGGTGGGCGCTCAGTAACTTTTATGGAATGATTGGTGAATGGCTGGAACACTGCCGTGTCCCTTCCCAATCCCATCGCCACCCACGCCTACACGCCCTTGCACCCTCGCCACTGGGCGGGTCAGCTCCCACACCTCTTTAGACAGGTTCTGGCGGGGAGCTGTGTGACCAGCCTCCAAGGCAGTGTTTTTCCCCCCTGCACCTTTCCTCCAGCATGGGGTCTCTCCCCGCCCGCCCCAGCTCTGCCTGTTCCTCCAAGGGGGCTGTGGGATGGCTCCTAACATCTCTTCTCCCTTCCCACCCTTATCCTGCCCCAGCTGGCACAAAGCAGCATCAGTGTGACGCAGAGTTGAGGAAGGAGATTTCCTCTGTGTGGGCCAATTTGCCCCAGAAGACCCTGGATTACTGGTGCCACCCCATAAACGTAAGTAGGGTGAGAAACGCCCCCTGTCCACCCCTCTTCTGTCGCACCCAGAGGCAGAGCAGGGAGTCCTGGGTGAGGGCAATTGTTGAGTCACCTTAGAGAGGAGGGCTCACGTCCTTGATAGCCCAGAGCACTCGTCTCCAAGGTGGGTGCCAGGGGCTGTGGGAGGAGATGTCTGGGCCATATTCCATTGGGCAGAGTCACCCACACTCCTAGTGTGGGGAATTCCCTTCAGAAAATCCAGAGAAAAGGTAGGGAGATGCCTACAGTTGGAGCTGGCAGAGGATGAGGTGTCTGGGGTTAAACTGAGCTGTGCTGTGTTGGGTGGAGCCCAGCGGGGCCTGGGGAAGAGTCAGTGCAGCTCCAGGTGGGCCAAGCCCCACGGTCCCGCCCGCGGGTCCAGGAGTCCTCATGGTGGGTGCTGGCTCCTCACCCCAGCTCACCCTGCATGTCCCCTTTTTCTTGTATTCCCTCCCTTGCCTGCCGTGCTCTCCAGCCAATGACATGACAGTGGGGAAAGTGTACGCAGCTCTCATGATATTCGACTTCTACAAACAGAACAAAACCACCAGAGACCAGATTCACCAAGCTCCCAGAGGCCTGTCCCAGGTACCAGGTTCCAGGAGTTCCAGGAAGTAACCCCGAGACTCTGCCATCTTCCACTGTTTGGCAGCAGAGGGGACCCAGCCCCTTCTTGAAGAAAGTGCAGTGGGAAAAGGAAGATGAGAGGTTCTTGCGGCCACCTCTCTGGCCCACAGAGTCAGAAACCCCATATAGCCTGTGCTTCCGTTAGTGGGAGGTGCACACAGGCAGGGCCCAAAGGGGTTCAAACCAACTGCCCAGGGTCATGATGTGTCCCACTCATGCCTCTGGCTGGGATAGTTTGGAGGACTTTCTTCCAGAGGTCATCCTTCAAAGATGACGACTTCACCACACAGCCAAAACCTTTGGTGACCATGTGTAGACTCTCATCTATAAAATTGTCCTATGTCCAGCACTCAGGACATTCACCCCCAGGGTGCGAAGTGTCTGGTGTCCACACGCCAGCCCTGAAATCTCCTCCAAATTCTGCTCAACCTGGGACTCTGGCAGCCTCTACCAATCAATCCAAGTTGATGATGAGATGAAATCTTGTTGCGATTTGTAATCAGATCCTGTCCCCAAATTGTGTAGGAAGGGAAACTGAGGCTCCAACAAATGAAATGACTGTCCTGAAGTCACTTACAGGCCAGACTGGGAATGGGCTTCTGATGGGCGAAGGGCAGGCCCAGGGATCCCCATCCTGCCCTGGGGGTTCCAGACAGGTGGCCGAGCACCTCGGTGCCCAGGATCCATGGGGCGTCCCCGGCCTCAGAGACCCTCCTCCTGGCGCCCCTTCTGCAGATGGGCCCCGGGTCCCGGTTCCACCCTCTGAAGGCCACGCTGGAGCAGACGCAGCCGGCCGTGCTCCGCAGAGCCCGGGTTTTCCTTCGGCAGAAGAGCTCCGCCTCCCTCAGCAATGGCGGGGCAGTTGTGAGTACCACCGGGCAGGGCGTGGGGCCTTGGCGGGAGGAGGGCAGGGGTCCCCCCAGGGCTCCCGTGGGCAGTGCCCCAGGACAGGGAGCCCTCGGGTCTCACCGCCACCCAGCCACACCCACCTCCACCCAGATGCTTCGTGGTGGGTCCAGCTGGTCCAGTCTGCCGCCGGAGCCGGTTCTGTGGTGCGTCTGAGGCTAATTCCTGTAACAGTAGACAGGTGCTCTGACGGCACTGGGGTCACCTGATTTAGACAGTCTGTTATTCCATCCCATGCCTCCCACTGTGGGAGCCTGTTTCTCTCTCAGGTGAGGGCTCCCCTCTGCTTCCTCGCTGGCCTTTGGTGCCTGCAGACCATTAAGAAGGTATCTGTTTCCACCTCAGCTTCTCGCCGCTTTTTGTTAACGGCCTGTTCGTGTTCTCATCTTCCTTTAAGACACTTTCCCTCTCAGATCTCCATTTTGATATTGATGTCTGTTTTGTAGACAAATTGGCAAGGTCTTTCCCTATCACGTAACTCTTGGTAGCAACCCCAAAACCAAGTGATCCAGAATAGGCATCCCTGTGGCACTCTGAGGGGTGGTAGCTGGTGCCATGCTGAGGCGCACTGGAGGGCAGGACCCTCTCAGCCACCTCCCCCAGTTAGAGGGGCATGTCTCACATCTGCTAACATCCTGTTGGCCAAAGCAACTCATTGGTTGAGCCCAAAGCAGGAACGTGCGCTCTGTCTCACCGGCAGGGGCTGAGGGTGGGCCTCACAACCACTTGCCATCCTGGAGAACCACAAGGCCAGGCAGCAAGCATGGCTAGGGCTCCCAGTTTCTTTCTCTCCTGTGCATGTTCTGGACACTCTTTTTGAAGCCTGGTTTTGGGTCATGGACTGTGGATCAGATAGCTGCCATACTTGGGCAGCCAGCCCTAAGTGTTTTGGCAGTGCTTTGGGCCTGGGCCTGGGCCCAGGCCAGCTCCTGTGGGACCGGTGGGCCCAGGACAGCATATTCTCACCTCCTGTGTCTGGGCTTATCGGTGTGGGGAGGCCGGAGAACAGCCCGAGGGGAAGGGTTAGGGTGCAGGCGTTCAGGCCTCTCCTTGTGCCCCATTGGCCAAAGCAAGTCACCTCCCTAGCCCGAGCTCATGGGACAGGAGTTGACACTGCGACAGCACAAGTCCAGAGGTGGAGAGGCCACAGGACACCGGGAGAACCTAAGCACAACTGGTAATGCTCCCGTGCGAAAACCGCACTCTTGAGTGCGTGCAGGCCCTGAGGGCTGGCCTCCCGACCCCTGGGAGCCCCCGTGTTCCCACACTCTCCTTTCACCATGCTGATTATGATCCCATTTGTGCATTTAAGGTTAAACAGTGGATTCTGAGTGTCCATGTGTGTGTTGGAGGAGATGGGGTGGGGAGGTGTCTTTGTGGACTGATCTGAGCCGGGCTTTCGGTTCAGGAAAATGAACATCGCTTATCTCCAGGGTTATAATTTCTACACAAATCAGTTACCACCCCTTTTTGTTGCATGTGAGAGAGGGCCCAATCTACCGGGGCCAGGCAGTGGGGGCATTTACTGAGCCTTCTGATGGCTGGTGCCCACCCGGCCTCGGCATGATGTGACCTCAGAAGTGACCAGGCCTTGGGGTCAGCATCCGTCCTCCTGGCCGTGCTTCCTCTCAGGGTCAGCCTTTCCTGAGGCTAGAGCAGCTCCAGACAGCACAGTGCAGGGGAGATGCTTGCAACTTGAGAAGATGAAGGATGTTCTCAGAAACCCCAGTGATGGTGGGTCTGGTCATCAGCGTGGCCAGCTTAGGCCATCCGGCTTCACCTCTGAGCTCAGAGTGTGATTGTTGCCACTCAACCTGGGTGACGGAGAATGTATGTGATGCCTCATTGTACACGAGAACGAGCAGAAACACAGGCAAATGCTGGGTTGTTTTGGTGCCACTTGGGAGACACGATAAGAAAGACAGACACTGACAAGGAGAGGGCAGGCGGTTAGGTTGCGTGTGGTGGGGAAGGCCTCCAAAAGTGGTCTCACCAAAGGTGACACTTGTGCCTAGACCTCAGGGCAGGAAGGCCTCCGTGGCTGGGGTCAGGGGGGCTGGTGAGTAGCCGTGGGCCATCAGGGCTGATGGAGCAGCCGCGCAGGCTGGATGCCTCACCCATGTGCATGTGTGTGGCCTTGTCCCACCGCACATGTGAGCTCCTGTCTAGGCCAGATGTCCCCAGACTAGGGTCCCCTCTCTGCCCATCAGCTCTGAGTGGGCACGACCATTGCTGTACCTCAACTGGAGAGTGGCCACATTCAAGGGGCCTCCTTCCTCTGGGCTCCTTCTAGCCCAGAACAGGGTCGGGGTGGAGGTTTCTGGCAGGTGGGAGCCAGGTTCTGTGGCCCATGGACCTCCAGGCCCACAGGACAATCCTCTCTCCTCCACAGACATACCCAAGAGGGTGGCGTCAAGGAGTTGGTCTCCTGGGGCACTCAGAGGACCCAGGAGGTGCCCTGCGAGGTGACGACGCCCCTGGAGCGTGGCCACTCCACGGAGATACCAGTGGTGCAGACAGGAAAACCAGTGAGGGCTCCCAGGGCTGGGGGCCCAGTTGGGGGTGGGGTGAGAGTGGGAGGGTGAGGGCGAGAGCAGGATTGGGGGAGGCTGGCATGGGAGAGAAGGTGAGAGTGGGATGGGGGAGGGTGTGTCTGGGGGGCTGCTGTCCCCCCAGGCTGTGGTTGTCCAGATGCAGAGCATGGCCCTGAGAGGCTCTGACGGGGAGCCCCAACCCGGGCTGGAGAACCAGGGCCAAGCGGCCTCCATGCCCTGCCTGGCAGCGGAGACTCAGGTGGGTGGTCTGGGAGGGTTGGGGTCATGGGAGGGGGGTTGGGGGTGAGGAGACTTGGCATGGAGGAGCTTGTGTCCCACACGCGGGCTTTGCTGGGGTGGAGCCTCCCTGAATGCACTGTAGCCTGGACACCACCGGCCCTGTTTGGAACCCTCAGAACACGATGCTGGCCTCGAGAGGTGTGGCCAGGCCAGGAAGAGTCCCCACTGCCTCGTGTCACTGACCCAGCCCTTCCCTGTCTCTGGGACACGCCTCTCCCATTCCAGCTCTTCACTCCCCCAGAAATCACACACAGGGCCTCCTCAAGCCACCCTTTTCCCTCATGTCCTCTCGGAGGCCCTGGGGGTGACACTGCTCTCTCTCTGGACACTGGAGGTTCTTTCTCTGGGACTCGCTTGACCACCTGGCAGGAAGCCCCTGGCCAGGGGGCTGCAGCACTGTTTCCCGGGCTGAGCCCTTGGGTTGAGCATTCCTCTTCCAACCCCTCATTCCCCTGTCTCTGCTCACTGCGCCTGGTACCCTCCTGGCCTGGCCACCTCCCTTTGGTGCCATGCTGGCGCCTCTTCTCCCTCCTTGATGCTTGAGCCCGAGCAGTGGCTCTGGGTGAGCCCATTTCCATGGGTTGTGCTTTCAGCCCTGGGGGAGCAGCCTCACAGTGCTGGATGGACGGAAGGGCTGGCACGGTGGTCTCACCATGGCTGCCAGGGCAGCTCTGGGCCGCACCCAGGATCCTTCCAGCCAGGCCAATAGCCTCCCTCTTCCTGGCACCCTCCCTGTCCTGTAGGGATGCTGAGGCCAAGAGGCCTCCTGGGCCCCGCCCGGCCTGGGAGAGACAGACAGGCACACAAACAGCATTTTGTGCAAAGAGTGCTTCTGAGGAAGCGGTGGGTCTCGAGTCGGCAAGAGCAGTCCAGGGAGAGGGAAGGGCTTGGTGGTCCCTGAACCCCAGCCCCGCAGTGGGCCTCCCCAGGGACCCTGCCAGACCACAGGCAAGGCCCTCCGTGGTGCCATGCTCCCCCCTGCCCCCCAGCTCCCTGGGGCACAGCCTCCCTTGTCTGGGGAGATGTCCCAACTTCAGGGATAGAGTCCCAGGCCCATTCTTCCCGATGGGACGTGTCCTGTGGTCTGCCCAGCCCCCGTGTCATGGCGGCTTCCCCGCCGCCCTGGGCCTCCCTGGACCCCACTCTTCAGGCCGTGCGCCCACCCGTGTCCCCGCCTGCAGCCGACCCCAGACGCCAGCCCCATGAAGCGCTCCATCTCCACTCTGGCGCCCCAGCGCCCCACCCCCGTGGCTCGTCTCTGCAACGCCGCCCTGGACCGCGCTCCGGCCAGCCAGGCCGCCCCCCACCAACACCACCGCTGCCATCGCCGCAGGGACAGGAAGCTGAGGTCCCTGGAGAAGGGGCCCAGCCTGTCCGCAGACACAGGTGGCAGTGCGTGTGAGAGGTCTGTCGAGGGGCGGTGGCTCGAGTTGGGGGTTCAAGAGCACATGGGAACCCTCTTCCTTTCTGCACCTCACAACCCCACAGCCAGCCCTGAGCCTGAGACCAGGCAGGAGCACCCCCCAGCTCCTCCCTGGGACCCTCTGCTGGCCCTGGGGGGCCAGGCCGGGGTGGGGTCTGTCTCGCTGCCGGCTTGGCTGTGCTGACTTCTCCTCTCCCCCCCCCCCCGCCAGCACCCAACAGCGCCGCGGGGCCAGGGCCGCCCCCGGGGGAACGGGCCAGCAGGCTGCCGGCGGGAGCGCAGGCAGGAGCGGGGCCGGTCCCAGGAGCGAAGGCAGCCCTCCTCCTCCTCCGAGAAGCAGCGCTTCTACTCCTGCGACCGCTTTGGGGGCCGTGAGCCTCCACAGCCCCAGCTCCCCCCCCAGCAGTCACCCCGCGTCGCCAGCCGCTGGGCAGGAGCCAGGACCCCCGAGACAGGTACGTGGGCCTCAGGACCCCGCCTCGCCCGCGCTCGCTGGGGTCCGGGAGGGAGCCCCTTCCCGTCCTGGTTCCTAGGCCCAAGCCTGCGCTCCTTGCTTCCCGGGCCCGTCCGTCCCGCCGGGCGGAGCCCTGGCCCTCCCGCTGTCCAATCCCTTCTTTGCTTTCCTTCTGACAGAGGTGGGCTGGGCTGTGGTCTCCTGGTCCCTGGCCCTGTGCCTATCCCTTGCTGTCACCACCATCCCCAGACTGCCATCCCACCCTCCTGGGGCCGCCCCGGGTCCATCCCAGCTGCCCGCCCCCGCCCCGCGCCGTGACTCTCCCCTGTGCTGTGCTCTGTTCGCCCTGTCCTTTGACTGGGGTTTGCTGTGTTCCCGTTTCCTGCAGCGCAGTGCTTCAGCGAACGGGAGCCCCCTGCTGCCAACATCTGGTGCTAGCACCCGTGGCCGCGGCGGGCGGAGGCCGCTGCCCCAGACCCTGCTGACCCCCCGTCCCAGCATCCCCTATAAGACGGCCAACTCCTCGCCCGTCCACTTTGCTGGGGCTTATACCAGCCTCCTTGCCTTCTCCCCAGGCCGGCTTAGCCGTGGCCTTTCAGAACACAACGCGCTGCTCCAGAGAGACCCCTTCAGCCAGCCCCTGGCCCCCAGCACTCGGATTGGCTCCGACCCGTACCTGGGGCGGCGTCTGGACAGCGAGGCTGCTGCCCGCACCCAGCCTGAGGACAAGCTCACCTTCGAGGAGGCCGTGGCCACCAACTCGGGCCGCTTCTCGCGGACTTCCTATGTGTCCTCCCTGACCTCCCAGTCCCAACCCCTCCGCCGGGTGCCCAACGGCTACCACTGCACTCTGGGGCTCAGCTCTGGCGGGGGCGGCCGGGGCGGCACAGCTACCACCACCCCGACCAAGACCACTGGTGCTAGCCGCACCGCGACCGGCGGGCGCGTCCCAGGTAATGAGTTTTATCATCCGCGCTGGGCTCCGGGGGTGCTCGGGCGCTGAGGCGGGGGCAGCAGCCCCGGGAGGAGAGCCTCGCCCCTGTGTCTCCTCCCTCACGCTGGGTGGAGCGGCTTGTAGAGGGATGTGGCTCCCCCTCTACCTCTCTCGCGCTGCCTCCCTGGGTCTCACAGCTCAGAGCCTACACAGGACGCGGCTGTGTGTGCTGAGCGGCACTGAGTGAAGGACCCAGCAACCGAGGTGTGTGCTGGGAACGTTTTGCAGGTCTGAATCTTGTGCGGATCATCCTTCATCCAAACGTGTGGTGCAGAGGAGCGGGCGAGACCTCGGGACAGAGTCGGTGGTAAACTGAGCAGGTCTCGTCAGCCCCCGCACACCAACAATCCGGTGGCGCCCTTCGTACCTAAAATGGCAAATAGGCACTAGAAACACACGCCGATGCTCTGTCCTCTCCCAGACACAGTCAGCCCTGACAGGGACCAAATCTGGACAACGTTCTTGCTGTTGGTTTTGATTTTTAGTCACGACACCCTTCACTCGTTTGTTGACTCTATATACTTAATCAGAAAAAAAAAAACAACAGAATAACAGGGAAGGGAATGTTAACATGACTGTAAAACATCAAACCTATAGGAGGATCTCAGCCTCTCAGGATGCGTGTTCTCGGCTTGCTCGAGGAGATGCTCTGTGTCCAGTCCAGGCGGCCAACCAGACCACCCCGTCTCCCGCGGCTCTCGACCAAGTGCCTGACCTCCTAGCCCCTCGCGCAGGCTCCCGGGGGCGGGATGGGAGGCCTGTGTGAACTGCGAGTGGGCTTTGTGGAAACTATTCCAAACAGCAACTGAGTAGAAAGCGGATGTAATTGAGAACATGCAGAAAACATCCAGTAGGTCCGTCGCGGTTGGAATGAAGAGGCCGTTTGCCCTTTTTCCTCGAACCAGTAGAGGCTGCAGGTCATGTGTAGCATGGCCCGCGTGGGCCGGTCAGTCTTTCTACACCCGATTCTCAGGGACGGGGTGCCTGACAGGCAGGGCGCAATCTCTGTAGTTGTGCAAATTTCTTTTCACAGAAGACTCATCGGGGAGAGGCTGGGGGGAAGTGGGGGAGATTGGATGGGGTGGGGGCAGGAGGAGTGCCTGCATCTGAGCAGGTGAGGGCAGCTGGGAACCAAATGGAAATGAGGCCGGAGCTCGGAGGAAGGAGCAACTCAGCTGCAGCTGCTGAGCTGGGCATCTGAGCCCACACTCTTTCTGGCACAAGAGGTGGGAAAGCAGGCAGCCAAACAAAGTCCTGCTTCAAGGCCACATTCAAAAGAGAAAGACCACTGTTAGGATGTGGTGCATAAAACACTGGGAGACCCTTTGTTTTGTGAACAAAAGGAGCATTTAGATGAGTAGATTCTGGTGTGTCCTCCATATTTTGAAATGTGAGATGATCTCTTTGCTGGATCATTTGAATGTTCCCATTGGCTTTTACCCCATGATTCTCCTAAAGAAACTTGGAGTGTGATGTGTGTGTGCGTGTCTGTGTGTCCCCATAAGTGGATGCCGTTAACCCATAGGGCTATGCAACAAGACACACGTTTAATATTAGAAATAAAACACACAAGACCGCCACCTGTTCTAGGGTTTGAGCATGATTGTGACCAAACCATTTTATAGAATTTCCTTACTCGAAGGCACAACACTCTGAAACTTTAAAATAACAGAGTATTTTACTCAAATAGGATATAATTAAAATCGGAATCTCGGACTGTGCATGTCATCCCTGGCTCCTGCTGCAGAGCAGAAGGATGTGTATTTTGGTGCTGATGTTTTGTCTCTGGTCCCCCCGCCCACATTATTTTGAGTGTATTCATTCTGTGCAGAACCACAGCTGCTTCCCCAGGCCATGTTGGGCAGAGAATCCACTTTTCTGGACCCACACAGCCATGCTGGCTTGTCTGGATTCTTCTAGACACTGGAATTGGTGAAAATTACAGAGAGCGGGGGATATACTGTCTTGTTTTCCCGACTCTGCGTCTTGTTTCTGTACTGTCTCTTCTCAGCTGTCATGTTTCCCCCAAAATCTCACAGTGAGTTGCCAGATTTGAAGTGCATCGACCAGTTGTCTGCATCTGGAACCAGTCAAGCAGTGGCTGTAGTTTGAATAAGTTATGTGTGCATGTAAAATATATACATATGTACATATATTCAAGTATGTGCATGACATGTATATCTTCATACTTTTTGATAAAATGTATTCATTTGTTAATTTTTAATTATATTTGATATAAATCAAGGGTTTGTTGCAAAACTTTATATTTAAGAACAGTGTTTAAAAAAAACAAAAACAAAAAGGGAAGTCCCAACTATGCAACACAATTGGGATTTGCTTTAAAAAAAAATTCTGTGATTGACTAGTTTGCTGCCTGAGTAATATTTATCAGCCAAACTTTGGATTCTGCTATTGTTTCTACAATGACATTTTGTATGAAGCAAAGTCCTTGGATTAAAATAAAACTTAGCAAAAAATAAAAACAAAACCCCACCATGCTGCTGGGTGATATATGCAAGGGGTGTGGAGCCAGGCGGATGAACCATCTCCGTGGGTACAGGGCACGGGGGCAGAGTGCACAGGGCTCAGAAGAAGGTGAGAACCTCTTCAACTTGCTCTGGGACTGATAGGATGCAAGGGTGGATTAGACCCAGCTTCATGGTGAGGATCAGGGTAGGCTTGTGGCTGGAGGAGCCAGGATAAGGACTCACGGGGGATGTGGTTGTGTTTTAGGGTTAGGAATATAGTTTGGGAGTTCAGCAGGCATTGGCTGAGGTTTGGGGTGGCTGTGTTGGGTGGGTTAGTGGTTACAGGTTAGAGTTAGGTTTGGGGTTGAGGTTGGGGTGTAAGTTAGAGTTGGGGTTAGGAATTAGAGGTTAGGGTTAGGTTACAGGCAAAGGATTTGTCTATATAACCACTAACAGTGTAGGGTTATGTGGGTATAAGAATTAAGGTTTTGTTTAGTTTACTGTACATTAGAGTTCATTTAGAAAAGGCATAATTGAGCAGGCTTAGGTCTCAGACAACAATGAAAATTGTGGCTCTAATTACACTGGGAAAAGGGATTGGAGTAGGGTTCAAATTTTTAGTCTGTTCTGATACGGGCCTGTATTTGGATTAGGGTTAAGGGTGGTGTAGGATCATGGTCAGGCTCAGAGGTTAAGGTTAGGGAGTAGAGTAAGGTTCAGAGTTAGAGGGTCAGGAGTAAGGATAGAAATTCAGGCCCAGGGCTCAGGGTTAGAATGTAGGGTCAGGGTCAGGGTTAGAGGATCAGGGACAGAATTAAAGGGTACATTAAGAGGATGAGGGGCTTCCCTGGTGGCGCAGTGGATAGAACTCCGTGCTTCCAGTCCAGGGGGCCTGGGTCTGATCTCTGGTCAGGGCCCTAGATCCCACATTCATGCCGCAACTAAGAGTTCACATGCCACAACTAGGGAGCCCGCATACCACAACTAAGGAGTTGGCAAGCTGCAACTAAGGAGCCCACAAGCCATGACTAAGGAGCCCTGGAGCCACATCTTAGGAGCCTGCCTGCTGCAAACTAAGACCAGGTGCAACCAAATAATAAGAAAAAAAAAGAGGATGAGGTTTTGAGGGATTAGAGTTAAAGGATGCAGGCTAGAGGGTCAGGGTTAGAGGGTTAGGTTAGATGGTCTAAGTCAGGGTCAGGTTAAGGGTTAGCAGTTTACAGGTTAAGGTTGAGTATCTAGGGGCTAGGGGTTAGGAGTATTAGGGTTTAGGTTTAGGTTTAGAGATGAGGAAGTTAGGGTTAGGGAGTTAACAGTAGAGATATGGGCATTAGGGTTAGTGGGTTAGTGTTAAGCATAACTGGCCCACGACCCCCCTAACCCCACACCCCTGAGTCCTCTAGGATGGACAGGACTTGCCCTGGGTCACTCATGAGTGTGGGCTTCACCTGGACCGCTGGTTATCTACCTCCCATCCTGGAACCTAATAGCAGAAGAATGAAATGTCTGTTCTGGTCACTGACTGTTTCAGATCCAACTCAACCTCAGTCAACGGTTGTTAGGGCCTCAGAAGTCCACAGGGTTTCCTCCTACCATCTGAACTGGAAAGAGTAGTGCTGGCCCCACTTGGCCTGGGCAGCCCTGGTCCAGCACAGGCCTGACTGAGGTCACTCCATGGTCATGTTATGAATTTATACAGAACTTGGTGCAGCGACCTTCCAGCCCCCAGGTGCTGCCTCCTGAGGGCTGGTGAGGCCCTCCTGGGACTGCAGGCATCCTTTGTCCCATCTGAGTGGGCATCAATAGACATCAAGTCTCAGGACAGCCCTTGACCTCTGACCATCCAGGCAGTCATCTGTGGTCCTCCAGCTCAGGCCAGTCTGGTCCCTGTCAAGCCTCTGTGGCCAATTACTGAGTTGACCATGCTGCTGGGCAATTGAACAGCTACATGGGCAGCACAGACAGCCCTTTGGGATGTTTCAGTTACTAACATCCATGTGGTTGAGAAAAGGGCCTCCCCCTCACAGGCTTATAGCCTGCCAAGAGAGGTAATAACCATCTAAATATTTGAGTGTGTCCCTGACACAACAACCATACAGCAGACCATGGCCTTGCAATCCTTTGGGCTTCCAGCTGTAACAAACTTTTGATATTCATACTCATTAAGTGTCAAAGATATGGGAGCAACTGGGCCACCCAATGGACAGTTTCACACTGAGGCTGCATGGTCTTGGAGAGCCATGTGCACGCTTGTGGGCTCTGAAAGCTGCCAATTATGGATTCTATGATATGGAATAATCCTTGAGCCTTCCACTGCTTCATTGAGCAAGAATTTCCTAACCACCATAGCATTTAGTCTCTGCTCTTTGTAAAAGAGGGAGGAGACTGGATAAATGAGCAATATTCTTCTTGGGGGATGGGTGAGTAATGTGGCCAGGAGGCAGGTGTGACTCCTGGGCTCCCACCACCAGAGACATCAATGAGGGCTGTGCCTTTTGCAAGAGGAAGAGGTTCTTGCTGTTGTGGGAGCAAGAGCAGTGGATGGGTGGCTGCAGCTCCTGACCCTAAATCAACCCCTTCCTTCCTTGGCCTTCAGACCCCACAGCTGTGCAGTGGGCTGTCAGTGATGTGGAATCTGCCGCTTTCCCCAAGCCAGCTTCTGTTCTCATGCCAAAGTCCACAACCTCAGCTTTCCTTTGGGAACTTCTTACCTGTTTCCAGTCCAAACAGTTCCAGAGGGCTGATGCTACATTCCATCCACCTTGAAGATGGGCATACGATCCACATCTAGGCAATCCCATGTTCCATCCTATGGGTGCTCTGATGGGTTCAAGGACAATGCTATGACCCAAACCAGCCCAATGACGTTTATTTTATTTTATTTTTTGTCCATGCTGTGCACGCGGGATTTTAGTTCCCCGACCAAGGATCGAACCTGTGCCCCCTACATTGGGAGCGCAGATTCTTAACCACTGGACTACCAGGGAAGTCCCATCCCCTCATTTTCAAAACTGCTATGGATTTAAAGCACACAAGATGATTGTGATATGAGTGGCCTTTTCAGTATGACTTCTTTGACTTAGAATGTTTTCAATGTTTATCCATGTTGTAACATGTATTATCAGTGCTTCATTCATTTTTTAAATTGTGGTTAAAAATACATAACATGGGGATGGGGGGCAAGTGGAGGGAATGGCCCAGATGCACATCATTCACGGACCCTCTGGACTGGAGGGACTCGTGAGAGCCGGAGCCCAGAAATCCGGGGATGGATAAGCCACAGCATCCCCTCCAATTCCTGTAAGCACCCCTTGCTCCATCCTGCGCCCAAATACCTCAGCTAGGCCCTCTCCCCACTCTACACTCCAAACTCAGCCGGGACAGACCTCTGCAGCCGCAGCTCCCCACCCTGCAGGAGAATCTCAGAGGCCCTGTCCCCCTTTCCTCTGAGGGACTCTTTTTGGTGACCACAAAAGGATTTGATCGCTCAGGACAAAGCTGGTAGAGGACAGCGGGATGGCTGAGCCGGGCGCGCCGCGCTTCCTCCTTACCTTCGACTTTGACGAGACTATCGTGGACGAAAACAGCGACGACTCCGCCGTGCGCGCGCCGCGGCAGGCCAGCGGCTGCCTGAGAACCTGCGTGCCACCTAGCGCGAAGGCTTCTACAACGAGTACATGCAGCGCGTCTTCCAGTACCTGGGCGAGTAGGGCGTGCGGCCGTGGGACCTGCGCGCCATCTACGAGGCCATCCCCCTGTCGCCCGGCATGGACGAGCTGCTGCAGTTTGTGGCCTAGCAGGGCGCCTGCTTTGAGGTTATTCTCATCTCAGACGCCAACACCTTTGACGTGGAGAGTGCGCTGCGCGCCGCCGGCCACCACAGCCTGTTCCGCCGCATCTTCAGCAACACGTAGGCGCCCGACCCTTGGGGGCTGCTGGCGCTGCGGCCCTTCCACGCGCACAGCTGCGCTCGCTGCCCCGACAACATGTGCAAGCACAAGGTGCTCAGCGAGTACCTGCGCGAGCGGGCCCACGACGGCGTGCACTTCGAGCGACTTTTCTACGTGAGCGACGGCGCCAACGACTTCTGCCCCATGGGGCTGCTGGCAGGCGGCGACGTGGCCTTCCTGCGCTGCCGCTACCCCATGCACCGCCTTATGCAGGAGGCGCAGAAGGCCGAGACCAGCTCCTTCCGCGCCAGGGTGGTGCCCTGGGA
Organism: Monodon monoceros; assembly: GCF_005190385.1. NCBI lineage: Eukaryota > Metazoa > Chordata > Mammalia > Artiodactyla > Monodontidae > Monodon > Monodon monoceros. Next base: position 41,715 of record NW_021703189.1, read on the forward strand.
AACCTCCACCGCAGTGCGCCTACACCTGCAACAGGTGCTGAGGACGTGGCCTGCAGGGGGCACCCGGGCGGGGTGAGGGTGGGGCGGTGGGGGTCGGGAAAGAGAAAGCTAATTTTATTACTCCCTTTCCCTTTCGTTTTGGTATATCCCTCCGGGATTTCCCGGAATCCCAGGTTGGTCCATTTGGGGACTGGAGGAGGGAGTTGGGAGCTATCCCCATCTGTGCAGTTAACCCAGCTCGGCTGCCTCCCTCAGTTCCACTGCAAGCGAATTCCGGAGTCTGGCCCCACCAGGGTGGCGCGCATATCTGAGCAGGCAGCAGTGTTTCCAAAAACCTTGGCCTCCCAGCTGGGAGGACGGGGTTTCCTGTCAGGGTAGAGAAGGAACATGTCCCGCTGCGTTGTGGTTAACTGTTGCCTTGGGCTGCATGGCCTCCCTCCTCCAGTCTTCTGTCCAGGGGATCCAGACCCCAGAATGTCCCACCCCCGACCTCCCCCGCACCGGACTCCCCGCGGAGAGAGGTGGCGCTCCTTGCCGACGGTCCCAGGTCTAGATCTTGCTTTACCTACTGTGACCCTACACTACACTCCTTGCCCACCACCCCCACCCTGTCAGCATCCCCACAGGAAAAAAAGCTGGAGGGAACAGTCACCTGCTGTTGGTGGAAAGAGGTAGCACACTGTCCCGGGGCTCATGTCTGGCCAGCCAGGGACCTCACAGAGCCTGAAGAGAAGATGTCTCCTTGCACCCCAGCCTTGTCTATGCAGCAAGAAACCAGGGACTTAACCAAAGTCGTCCCACTGACTGGGCCCTCTGAGTCCCCCTCCTCCCATATGGAACAGAAAGCCATGATGCTTTAAAGCAGAGCCAGTGGAAACCCAAGGCCCACCTCCCTCTTTTGGTGTTTCAGAGCTGTAAAGGAGGTGAAGGGGCAGAGGTGAGAGAGATCTCTCATGCTGCAGTCTGAGGGATGAGGGCGAGGTGATCTCTGCTCTCAGAGAGCCCCACTTAAGTGAGGGAGCTGGTCCCCACTCTTGGAGGAGTGCCCAGCTTGGGGAACCAAGACTGAATACTTAACAAAGCAGGCAACAGGCAAAAGAGCAGGGTGAATCCCACCTTCGCAGAGGGGCACAGGGGTCTAGTGTGGAGGGCTCCATGAGCACCGAGGAGATGGGAGATACTGCTGCTTAGGGCAGGCAGAGGAGGCTCAATTAGCGGGAGCCATACAAGTGGGCTGCCTTTCAGTCCCTCGGCCCGCTAGCCTTGCAGGGCAATCATCAGGAGGTCATCAGAATTTTATTCAAAGTTGGCACTTGCAGCTGGAGACCCTGTCTTGCATGGTGTAAGGGTCCCTTGTGGATAAGGTCACCAAACTCCTTGGCATCCAGTTCTTTCCTGTCTCCAGCAGGCCTCTGGGTACCTCCTCTGTCTTTACCAGGACCCATTCCCACTGCAGTGGGGGGAAGGAACAGACACAGCTCACAGCCCAGGAGGTGTGCAGGACTGGTCCAGTCTTGACTGGAGCAGGCTTTGGTGTGGCAGTCAAGAGGCTCACTCAAGGCGGTGCTTGGGTGAGCATCCCAGAGATCCCAGGCTGTCAGCAGCTGGGCTGCACATAGTTCCCGGGGAAGAATCCAGACCCCTCTGAGCCAATGCCCTCACACCAGCCATCAGAGTAGCGGCGGGTGATGCAGATAATGGTGCCCTCAGAGAAGGAGAGTTCGCTGTCCTTCTGGCGGGTGTATGGGTACAGTGTCACTACTTCAGGGCGGGAGGAGAGAGGTGCCATGAGATGTGCCTCCTGCCCCGCCACAGGGATGCTTGTGCCCACATACTGGACTCTAGGGGGCAATGTGGAGAGTGGGGCAGGAGATGCCTTCTTCAAAGCCCCAGGACTCCTCCGCAGCTGAGCTAATATTCAGTATCAGGCCAGCTGCTTCCCTCCTCTGTGGCGGTGCGGTGGGGTGGAATAAAAGGCTCCACAAGTGTGACACAGGCCATCCCCTCCACTCCAAGAAACTTCAGTGTTTGAGAGCAGGGCTTTCAGCCCCCGTTCACCCTGGTCCTCCCACAATGTCTCTAGCAGGTGCTGGAGGTATTGCTCAGTAGGTGCTCTAGTAGGTGCTCAGTAAATACAGTAACATTGAACAGTGTAGACTTGGCCGAGTGAGCCTTGGACAAGTCACTTAGTTTAACCTCTCAGGCTCAGCTTCATCTGCTAAATGGGAGTGTGAAGATCCTAGGAGGTTAAGTAAAAGTGAGAAAATGGATGAAAAGCTTTGACTCTGGGGTCTGGTATAAAGCAGTGGCTAAATTATGTTAACCCCCCCTCCGCATATAACATAACATTTACCATTTAAATCATTTTGAGCATACAGTTCTATGGCATTAACTACATTCACGTTGTTGTACAAATATTCTCAGCATCCACCTCCAGAACTTATTCATTTTCCCTATGGGAAATTCTGTATCAATTTCTCTAAATTTTTGCCAACATTTGTTATTTTTAGCTTTCTTGATTATAGGACTTTTAGTGTGTGGAGGGGTATGGCGTTGTGGTATTAACTTGCATTTCATCATGACTAATGATGACTAACATCTTTTCACGTGCTTGTTGACCATTTGTATGTCTTATCTGGAGAAGGGTCTTTTCAAGTCCTTTTTCCATTTAAAACATTGGGTTGTTTGCCGAGTCCCGCCAAGCGCTCCTCCTGGTGGCGTTGGTGTGGTGAGCCCAGCCTGGAGCGGTCTCCGCGCCGCAGGGGCCCGCGCCCCGGGGCATCGCTACCGGCCTCTCATGGGCGCCGCTTCCTTTCTGGAGCTCGTAGGAGAGGAGACGCCCGACCCCCGGCGCCCGTGCCCGGAGCGCCGAGATCGTACTGTGCCGCGCGGACGCGGCGCTGCAGGGGCGGGTCTTGTTCGGCATTGGCTGCGGCGGTCTGCTCGCCTCTCCCGGAAGTGGGCGTCCCGGCCAGAGTGCACCTGGCGCGGGGCGTCCTCGGGGATCTTCGCCGTCGGCGCCGCGAGAGCCGACGGGGGTCTAAGGAGCCAGCGCGCGACGGCTGGGAACGACCCGTCCCGTGGGTCCCTGGCACCCCAGTGGCATTCGAGCGCGGAGCGGAGGGCCGCGGACCACAGGTAAGGGGACAGGGGTTGGTGGGGGTGGGTGGAGGAAGGAACGACGAATTACACCAGAGCTGTTTGGTACAGTCGCGGAGCTCCCTAACTTGGCGGCCGCAGGAAGGGCTCGCCTTTGGAGTAAAGGCTTTGAGGACGAGCCCGAGCCTACCTACTCCCGTTTTACAGAACATCTGCAGGTGTAAAGCTCACTCGTGCGCGGTTTTCCTAAGCAGCCAAGTGCCCCTCCCCCGCGATGTCTCTGCAAGCAGAACCTGAGAGGGGCCGGGTGCCTCGAGAGACTCGCCCTTGGCCCATGGGAAGTCCAAGGGATTTATCCTGCATGGTGATTTCACCTGCTGGGACGCCCCCGCCCCCCGCCACCCCGCCAACCCCCACTCTGGCCAGCTGGCCCAGCCCTGGTTACTGCACTTCTCCAGCCCAGGCCGGCCCTTGGCCACCTGCTGGGATGGGAAAGGGAAGGGTGTCAGAATTTCACCTTAGAAACTTGCCAGGGGGTGTGGATTTAAACACATAGTGGTCACCCTGGCAGAAGAGAAGGGAGGAGGGCACCTTGTTGCCCTTTCTTGTGGAATCGGTGGCGCTTCCGCTGAGAGGGACCTCTCCAGTGTTTGGTGTATTGGAACTGAATAATTAGAACTTGTACAATTTTCAAATTATGTGGTACTTGAATTTAAAAGCAAAACCTCTAGAACCTCTAAGTGTTTTATAAATTGAGGTCTAAAAATTGAAGGTCTGTTTTGCTTCCACTATGACATTATATTAAGAAATGTGCATATATTGAGAAGAGAGTCAGAAAAGGGAAGCAAACAAAAAACTCACTGCGGAGGCCATGGGAGTTAAGTTGTAAATGCTGCTGGCTTTCAGTAGCCTGCAGCCATTCTCTTCCTGTAGCTGATGGGATACAAAGCTCTACTGGATTGTTCTTTGCACGGGATAGTCTTGTTTTGCAGAAATTCAGCTCAGAGCCATCTTTTGATGTATAAGAATTTCCCAGATTAGGTCCCCAGGCAGATAGATCCTGGAGGGCCAGGGGGATTCCTTGCTTCATTATACCTGTCTGTTGGAGTGGAAAACAGCAATGACATAGGTTTCTTTAAATCTGCTTTTTGGTCTATCATCCAGAGCTTAGAGTAGCTACTTCCTCTCTCCCTAAATAGGGTTGTATTCCTGGAATGAATTATAGTCAGATGACCTTGTTTTTACAGGTGAGGGTCAGGGTCAGGGTCAGGGGTTGGGAGTCGGGGGCTGGGGTTAGGGTTAGGGTTTAGGTTTAGAGTTAGGGTGGGGGTTAGGGGTTAGGAGTTAGGGTTAGGGGTAAGGGGTTAGGGGTTAGGGTTGGGGTGAAGGGTTTAGGGTTAGGGTTAGGGTACGGTTTAGGGTACGGCCACGGGTTAGGGTACGGGTACGGGTTAGGGTATGGGTTGGGGTACGCTTTAGGGTTAGGGTATGTATTAAACCTCTCCCACTCTCCAGATATCACTTAGCATGTAAAGGAATATTATTTGGGGTCCAGCTATGGAGAAGAATTTAGACACTAGGATAAGACAAAGAACACACACATTATAAATAAATCACATTAGGATTTTGTTTTTAACCTGTACATTAAAACACTAGTGTTTAGGAAATCTAATGGAGGCAGAAGCAGTAAAGGGTAGTTTTATGGGAATAACATCACAGATTTTGTGTAGAATACACAGATTTTGGCTGGTTAGAAAGTCAAGTAGGAATGCTTTTGTTCTGAAGATATAAACCCTCTTCTAAATTGAGCTGTTATTGGAAGTTAGAAATTTTTTGTTGCTGTTGTATTGCTTTGTGTTTTCATGATTATTCTGCTTGCATCTCCCTTGTTAAGCGTTTGATTTGGGGAAGAGTGCCATTACTGGAAATGAGTTTACAGAATT
>NW_021703190.1:0-2959 GCF_005190385.1 Monodon monoceros
CTAAAGAGGAGTCCCCGGTGGCTCCCAGTCGCTCCGAGGTGTAAAGCACAGCGAGTTGGCGGGAGCCTACACCCACCCACACACCCACCCCGGGGGTGTCTTCCCATCCCTGGCCTTCCCCTGGGCGGTGTCAGGAGACTGACCCGCTCCGGCGTCTCTGGGGCAGCGCCCGGCGGCCCTCCCGACGGACCCGTGCGTGCCACCGTCCACGCCTGAACACCAAACCCCACTGCCACCCTCCCGCCCCCGGGCCGCCGTGGGAGAAGAGCCAGGCCCTCGGGGGAAGTCCGTCGTCTTGCCATAGGAGGCCGAGCTCGTCCCGCACCGCGACTGTGCCTGTGGGCTGCCGGCCCTTTGCTTCGGGCTGCTTGCCCCTCGGTGACTGGTGAGGAGGTGCCTCGCCAGGCACCGGCCAGACGTGACTGGATCTCTGTGCTCGCTCTCAGAGTGTTTCCCGAGGCGTTAGGCAAATGTGGGCTGCTAAAGACACGGCTGCCGGTCCGCGGCTGGGTGCCTGGACGGGGAGTCATAACGGCAGGCTAAGAGGACCCCACAGAGACGAGGCCCCGCAGGATGCAGGGCCAGAGTTTGAGGCGCGCCCCTCCCTCTGAAGTGGCCAGGTTGATGAGCCGTCCTGCCTTTGGCAGGTCGGGCGGAGGCTGGCGTTTCGTTTTTCCCTCGGCAAAGGGCAGAGGGAGAGGGCCTGGGGGAGGGGAAGGGGAAGGGGCAGGGCAGGTTGGCATTCGTGGTGCGGTGCAGTACTGCCATCAAGAGGAACGGGTCCGCCGATCCCGCGAACCCTGTACCCGTCCCTTCCTGGGGAGGAGTGACAAAGGATTGAAGTCGGGAACACTGGACAGTGGCCCCGGGAAGTCAGGAGCTCCGCCTGGGAAGGGGCGGGAAGCGTGGCCCAAGGCCCGGCGGTGCCGTGGACGCTCCAGAGACGGGCAGTGGCACAAGGCGCACAGCCCGGCCGCCTGGCGTGTGGGGCTACAGGAAGTGGAGTCTCGGTGGACCCTGGTGGCCGCCACGTCCGGGCGGAACTAGAGGAAGCTGCTCCGAAGCAGGCCAGGCCAGGCCGCGGTTCTGCGGGCATTTGGCCGCGTGTCCCTTCCCCTCGGCGCCAGAGGAGGTTCGGCCTAGGCGGGCCCAGGGTCCCGGAAGCCTCCCTGGGCCGCGGTGCGGCCCAGCCAGAGACCACCGCGGGCAACGGGAGTTCCGCCGCCCTTGGCGGCAGCGGCCGAGGCGGGCCCGCCGACCTTCTTCTGTCCAGCTCAGAGACGACACGTGGAGCCTGGCTACCGAGTGCCGAGGGCGCCCGAGGCCCAGCGAGAGCTGGCAGTCCGAGTCCAGAAGGGGACGGCGCTCGCGGGACGCAGGAGCCACCGCAGAAGGAGCCCTTCACCTGAGCCGAAGGGTCCAGTCGGTCGGTGGCTGCGCTGCCATCTCGCGCGGTCTCCGGGATTGCGGCCCAGGCCTGACCTGGCCTGTCCCGAGGGCTCCCGGACGGGGCTCCCGGAGGGGAGAGGGCAGGACACGAGAGGGGAGGAGAGGAGCTGAGCGGAGCCCCGCCGAGTGGACCCCCGGGCCATGCATTTGCAGCAGGCTTCAGCTTTCTCCCCACGAGGCCCTGAGCCTCCGTTCAGCGATGAGAAGGAAAGGCCCCGGCTTGCACCTGCGGCCCAGCCAGGGGATCAAGGGGAAGAGGTCTGAAGAAGCTGCCTGAAGCTCACCTCTGTTGGACTGAGAGGAACGCCTCCCCCCCTTGCCCTCTCCCCCATGACCACCACTCATCCAGCTTGTCTGCCAAGGCCAGGAACGAGGTGCATACTCCTGGGCACACGGCGGTGCCTTCGAGTCCCCGGCGGACCCGATAGGCCGCTTCTGGAGCAAGCTGTGCGGTGAACCCGTTCCTGCCCTTGGCCCAGCTCTTATCTGCCGGGGCGGGGGCGCGTGGTGGGCTGGTGTGGGGGGGTCCGGTCCCGGGGCGGGGGGAGGGGCGGGGTGCGGTGTGGGGGAGGGCTTCCGACTGGGAGCAAGTCTCCAGGCTGGACCCCTCCCTCCCCCCACACGTACCCCTCCTGGAAGGGCGCTGAAACCCGCCCCGCGCCCCTCTCCTTTCGCGCCTGTGAGTCGCCCGACACGTTGTGAGGCCATCTTACGTGGGCAGAGCCTTTCCTTAGGGCCGGGTCCTGAGGCAGCTAGGCGCTCTGACCGGTCGCCCGCCGCAGGTGCTCCCAGCGTGCCCCTCTGGCCGGGGCCAACGGCTGCACCTGCAGAACGTGGAGCCGCTTGTGAAAACTCCCAGGAGCCTTCCCCAAGCAAGAGGACCCCCGGGTCGTCCACGGGGAGGGAGGCCGAGGAATAGGGCGTCCCCCGGCCACAGAGTTCCTGTTCCCGAGGTGAGCTCGGGTGCGGAAAACGGACCTGGATCCCCTGCTGCGGACGGTGCCGTCCCTCTCTGCGTACCGATCGATCGTGGCCCACTTCCGTCCCATCGCCAGTGGGTCCTGGATACCCTGTGTCCTACGGCACAGGAAGGGCCTCACGGGATGCGGCGGGGCCTGGGATCCGGGCTCTCTATGGCGGGAGCAAGAAGTAAACAAACCGAAACCCAGATCCAACTGTGAGAGGGTGGAACGTGCAGCGCCCCTGCATTACTCTTCCTCGTCTGCGTCTGGGAGCGAGCACTAACGAGCACACGTCCTCCGGGCTGTCTGCAGGGTGCTGCCCCCGACAGGGGACCGGGCGGCCACCTCCTCCCCTTTGCCCGTGGTCCACGGTGGCTGGGCCCGGGGCCTCCGCCGGGGCACCGGCAGCGGGTCCTGGGTCCCCGGTGGCCCTGAGACCCCCGGGACCCCACTGGCCGACCTCGCTCCTGCAGGGAGGGCCACGATGCAGGGGCCAGATGCCCTGGGGTGGGAGCTTCAGCTCCTTGTTCCTGAACATGGCGGCTGCC
>NW_021703191.1:0-644 GCF_005190385.1 Monodon monoceros
TAAAGGCTTCGGGTAAGGGTTAGGTTTAGGGTTAGGGTTAGGGGACGGGGACGTTTAACGGTACAGGTTAGGGTACGACAACGGTTTAGGGTGAAAGTACGTGTTCAGGTATGGGTTAGTGTTAGCGTACGGGTTAGGATTAGGGGACGGGTTAGGGTAAGGCTTCGGGTAAGGGTTAGTTGTAGTGTTAGGGTTAGGGTTAGGGTTAGGGGATGGGGACGGTTTAGGGTACAGGTTAGGGCATGACAACGGTTTAAGGTGAGCGTACGTGTTAGGGTACAGGTTAGTGTTAGCGTACGGGTCAGGATTAGGGGACGGGTTATGTTAAGGCTTCGGTTAAGGGTTAGGGTTACGGTTAGGGTTAGGGGAAGGGGATGGTTTCGGGTACAGGTTAGGGTATGAAAACGATTTAGGGTGAGCATACGTGTTAGGGTATGGGTTAGTGTTAGCGTACGGGTTAGGATTAGGGGACGGGTTAGGGTAAGGCTTCGGGTAAGGGTTAGGGTTAGTGTTAGGGGACGGGGACGGTTTAGGGTACAGGTTAAGGTACGATAACGGTTTAGGATGAGCGTACGTGTTAGGGTACGGGTTAGTGTAAGCGTACCGGTTAGGATTAGGGGACGGGTTAGGGTAAGGATTCGGGT
>NW_021703191.1:654-1298 GCF_005190385.1 Monodon monoceros
TAAAGGCTTCGGGTAAGGGTTAGGTTTAGGGTTAGGGTTAGGGGACGGGGACGTTTAACGGTACAGGTTAGGGTACGACAACGGTTTAGGGTGAAAGTACGTGTTCAGGTATGGGTTAGTGTTAGCGTACGGGTTAGGATTAGGGGACGGGTTAGGGTAAGGCTTCGGGTAAGGGTTAGTTGTAGTGTTAGGGTTAGGGTTAGGGTTAGGGGATGGGGACGGTTTAGGGTACAGGTTAGGGCATGACAACGGTTTAAGGTGAGCGTACGTGTTAGGGTACAGGTTAGTGTTAGCGTACGGGTCAGGATTAGGGGACGGGTTATGTTAAGGCTTCGGTTAAGGGTTAGGGTTACGGTTAGGGTTAGGGGAAGGGGATGGTTTCGGGTACAGGTTAGGGTATGAAAACGATTTAGGGTGAGCATACGTGTTAGGGTATGGGTTAGTGTTAGCGTACGGGTTAGGATTAGGGGACGGGTTAGGGTAAGGCTTCGGGTAAGGGTTAGGGTTAGTGTTAGGGGACGGGGACGGTTTAGGGTACAGGTTAAGGTACGATAACGGTTTAGGATGAGCGTACGTGTTAGGGTACGGGTTAGTGTAAGCGTACCGGTTAGGATTAGGGGACGGGTTAGGGTAAGGATTCGGGT
>NW_021703192.1:0-2017 GCF_005190385.1 Monodon monoceros
GCTGCTGGAGTCCTGGTAAAGGATGTCAGGACAGTCAGTGAAGCCACCGAGGATATACCTCCAGTAGTTCTTAAATCCTACACCCTGCTGGTCATTCTACCAACCACCAGGACATGGTATTCTGTATTAGTCTTCAATGATGCCTTCTTTTGTATTCTATTAGTCCCAGAGTCACAAGAAATTTTGGCCTGTGAGTGGCAGTACTCAACATACAACTAAAACAATACTTCCGGGCCGTGTTGCCCCAAGGGTTCAAAAATTCCCACACCATCTTTGGGGAAAGCTCAGCTAAAGACCTAAAAGTTCTACCTCTGGAAAAGGAAACACTCCTTCAATATGCAGGCGACATTCTGATCGCCAGCCCTACTAAGGAGACCTCTGAACTACCAAGCCAATAAAGGATACAAGTTGTCCAAGAAAAAGCTCAAATATCACAGACTACGGTGACCTGCCTGGGCTTCATTCTCACAGAAGGTCAGAGAAGCCCATCCCAGGAAAGGGAAGAAACAATTTACAGCCTTACCCATTTCTTAAACTAGAAGACAGCTTAGGGGTTCCTGGGGAGGCCAGGGTTTGCTGCTTCTGGATCCCTAACTACAGTCTACTAGCTGGGCCTCTATATGAAACACTGAAACGAAAAGATGATGATCCTTTTGAATAGAATGCAGAAGTGGCCTTTCAAGAATGGAAAGAGCAGTCAATTCAGACCCTTGCCCTGGAACTCCCTAATTTAGCTAAACCCTTTGACCTTTATATTCCTGGTGAATGGTGAATCGCCATTGGAGTATTAGTGCAAAACCTGGGACCACTTTAAATGGAACAATGTAAGAATGCGATCCAGGTAGGATAAACTACGGTCACCAAGGGGCTTGGCCCACCGCCACATGTGGCCAAGATACTGGCAGTATCTGAAAACCTGGAAATCAGCAGCCCAAAAGGCCACCTCGCTCCTAAGGGAAAAGGATCCCACGTGGTGATCCTAACCCCCAACCATGCCCTGAAAATGCAGGGTTGGCTCTGTGGGCACACTGACCTTGAGTGAGGAGGCCCTCCAACTCCAACCTCCATAGAGATAACTGGGGCAAAGGGGCACCATGACGACTCGTGTACACGTGTCTGCACGGGCAAATTTAGCGCTCATTTCCCACCAGGAAGAGGAATTAACCAAAGGCTCAGCATGCCATGAGGGAACCAGATTAGGGCCTGAAGCATTCCTGCGGGATTGCGGCCAGCTCACAAGAAAGCGAGGGGAAGAAAGGAGCTCAGGGGCACTGTAATTCACAAACCTGCAGAGTTATAAGTGACAGCTATCGTCCAAAAATATATTGAAGGAAGGCTGCGAGGAGGACTTGAAAGCGGAGCAGAATTGCAGGAAAACGATTTCAGGGGGTAGACTGGAATTGCATTTAAAGCATAGGAAAAGAGGCAGAACGTCGACAATGATGCACTTGGCGAAAAAGGGCGTATGCGTTTTTTCCTGAATATATTCAGGAAAAACCGCATACGCCCTTTTTGGCCAACCAAGCAAGCCTGTAAAGGAAATCTGCACTACAGTGAAGTCTCACTGCTCCCCGGTCAAAAGGGCCATCTGAGAAAAGTGTAAAATCCAGAAAGGCAGCACAGGCCATGGAGAACAAGGAGCCTTGTTATGCTGATGGGGGGGATGTACATTGCCAACAGGCACTCTGGAGAAGTGTATGGTGTTTCCTGAAACACCTAAAAAACAAAGCAACGGAGCCTACGGCACTTCCACTTATGGTCCTATAGCTTAGGGAATTTAAAATCAAAAACACACAGCCACCCCAAAGTTTTGGACGGCTCTGTTTACAAGAACCTTGTCTACGGTACAAGTTAAATATCCCAGAATGTGAAAAATGGACAAAGAAGTTGTGGTACGTACGTACAATGGAATATCACTCACCAATGAAATCTATGTCATCAGGCCCATCGCGGCATAATGAGTGGATTCAGGTACGATGATTCTAAGTGAAATAAGTCACACAGAAAATGAAACATC
>NW_021703193.1:0-10272 GCF_005190385.1 Monodon monoceros
TTTTTCCTGAATATATTCAGGAAAAAACGCATACGCCCTTTTTTGCCCAGTGCATCATTGTCGCCGTTCTGCCTCTTTTCCTATGCTTTAAGTGCAATTCCAGTCTACCCCCTGAAATCGTTTTCCTGAATTTCTGCCCCGCTTTAAAGTCCTCTTCACAGACTAACTTCAATATATTTTTGGACGATAGCTGTCATTTATAACTCTGCAGGTTTGTGAATTACAGTGTCCCTGAGCTCCTTTTTTCAACTCGCTTTCTTGTGAGCTGGCCTCAAAACCGGAGGATTGCTTCAGGCCCTAATCTGGTTCCGGCAGGGCATGCTGAGCGTTTTTTTAATTCCTCTTCCTAGTGGGAAATGAGCGTTACATTTGCCCGTGCAGACACCTACAGCTAGTCTCTCATTGGTTCTCCCTATTCCTGTTCATGTTACGCAGATATAGCAAACTGTGCCAAACAGGAGGTTAAAGGCACTGACTCTCCAAGTGGGGAGAGTGTTAGTTAAGTGTCTGGAATGGTGAACCCGAGTATAAAGGGACGAAAACTGAGATGCATTTGAAAACGTTTCCCAATCACATGGTGGACCATACTCTGGGTTTCCCATACATGATTTAGCGGAAGGAAGAATCCCTTAAACCTGGAGAGTTGGGACCCATGGAATGCGTACCATGCAGTATGACTTCAAAGGGTCTGCATTTGCTCACTGAAACTCACCAATGCTATCAGGCCGAAGTGTCCGGCCTTATGTCTCCGCAGCTCTGGATGTAGATGTGGTAAATCCAGGTTGCATCAAAAACCCTGAGTGAATTATTTAAGAATTGCTCTCTATTTCATTGTCATTGTGTTTTGTTTTTGAAATTTATTTTGATAATGGGATTTATCGGATTCTCACTGCTGCGTTTAGGCCACTGAACACACGTTTGATTCTCTTATGGAGACATATAAATCCATGGGTTTTAAGATTCTTACTAGGCAGGTATATTCCTAGGCATTGAATATACGGTGTTGAGTCCATTTCGTTGAGCAAGGAGTAGGTCTTGTCTATTACATATTTGGCTTATGGAACGGTATCTGTGGGAATTTCAATCTCTGTTTTTATGCAGCACCCCAACTCACCTTTCCCAAAAACCTAGCCTAAGTTGGTTTTCTAAATTGGAGACCCGCTTCTGTTTCGTAATTCAGTTCATGTGTAGCCAAGTTTACATTCCGTGTATTAGTGATATCTTATGATGTTTCTTTTTCTGTGTGACTTATTTCTCGTAGAATCATCGTACCTTAATCCACTCATTATGCCGCTACGGGCCTGAAGACATAGATTTCATTGCTGAGTGATATTCCATTGTACGTACGTACCACAACTTCTTTATCCATTTTTCGCTCTCTGGTATATTTAACTTGAACCGTAGACGAGGTTCTTGTAAACAGAGCCGTTCCAAACATTTGGGTGGCTGTGTGGTTTTGATTTTAATGTCCCTAAGCTATAGGACCATAAGTGGAAGTGCCGTAGGCTTCGTTGCTTTGTTTTTTAGGTGTTTGAGGAAACACCATACACTTCTCCAGAGTGGCTGTTGGCAATTCACATCCCGCCCATCAGCATAACAATGCTCCCTGTTCTCCATGGCCTGTCCTGCCTTTCTGGATTTTACACTTTTTTCAGATGGCCCTTTTGACCGGGGGGCAGAGAGACTTCATTGTAGTGCAGATTTCTTTACATGCTTGCTTGGTTGGCCAAAAAGGGCGTATGCGTTTTTTCCTGAATATATTCAGGAAAAAACGCATACGCACTTTTTGGCCAAGTGCATCATTGTCGCCGTTCTGCCTCTTTTCCTATGCTATAAGTGCAATTCCACTCTACCCCCTGAAATCGTTTTCCTGAATTTCTGCCCCGCTTTCAAGTCCTCTTCGCAGACTTACTTCAATATATTTTTGGACGATAGCTGTCATTTATAACTCTGCAGGTTTGTGAATTACAGTGCCCCTGAGCTCGTTTCTTCAACTCGCTTTCTTGTGAGCTGGCCGCAAAACCGCAGGATTGCTTCAGGCACTAATCTCTTTCCGGCAGGGCATGCTGAGCCATTGGTTAATTCCTCTTCCTGGTGGGAAATGGGTGTTCCATTTGCCCGTGCAGACACCTACAGCTAGTCTCTCATTGGTTCTCCCTATTCCTGTCCATCTTGCGCAGAAATTGCAAACTGTGCCAAACAGGAGGTTAAAGGCACTGACTCTCCAAGGGGGGAGAGTGTTAGTTAAGCATTTGAAATGGTGAACCCGAGTATAAAGGGACGAAAACTGAGATATATTTGAAAACGTTTCCCAATCACACGGTGGACCATACTCTGGGTTTCCCATGCATGTTTTAGCTGAAGGAAGAATCCCTTAAACCTGGAGAGTTGGGACCCATGGAATCGGTACCCTGGAGTATGACTTCTAAGGCTCTGCATTTGCTCACTGTACCTCAACAATCCAATCAGGCCCAAGAGTCCAGCCTTATGTCTTACCCAGCTCTGGGTGTAGAGGTGGTTAATCCAGGTTTCGTAACAAGCCATGAATGAATCATTGAAGTTTCACTGTCATTGTGCTTTTTCTTGAAATTTATTTTTATAATGGGATTTAGCTGATTTTCACTGCTGCGTTTACTCTGCTGTACACACAGTTGATTGTCTTACGGAGACATATAAATCCGTAGGTTTTAAGATTCTTAATAGTCAGGTATATGCCTAGGCGTTGAATATGTGGCGTTGAGGCCATTTCATTGAGCAAGGAGTAGGTCTTCTCTATTACATATTTGGCTTATGGAAAGGTATCTATGCTAAGTTCAATCTCTGGTTTTATGCAGCACCCCAACTCACCTTGCCCCGTAAGCAAGCATAAGTTGGTTTTCTAAATTTGAGACCCTGTTCTTTTTTGTAATTCAGTTCATGTGTAGCCAAGTTTCTATTCCGTGTATTAGTGATATCTTATGATGTTTCTTTTTCTGTGTGACTGTTTTCACTTAGAATCATCATACCTGAATCCACTCATTATGCCGCTACGGGCCTGATGACATAGATTTCATTGCTGAGTGATATTCCAGTTCTACATAGGTACCACAACTTCTTTATACATTTTTCGATTTCTGGCATATTTAACTTGTAATGTCGACGAGGTTCTTGTCAACAGAGCTGTCCCAAACTTTGGGGTGGCTGTGTGTTTTGATTGTAATTTCCCTAAGCTATAGGACTATAAGTGGAAGTGCCCTAGGCTCTGTTCCTTTGTTTTCTAGGTGTTTCAGGAAACACCATATATTTCTCCAGAGTGGCTGTTGGCAATTTACATCCCGCCCATCAGCATAACAAGGCTCCCTGTTCTCCATGGCCTGTGCTGCCTTTCTGGATTTTACACTTTTTTCAGATGGCCCTTTTGATCGGAGGCCAGTGAGACTTCATTGTAGTGCAGATTTCTTTAACATGCTTGCTTGGTTGACCAAAAAGGGCGTATGCGTTTTTTCCTGAATATATTCAGGATAAAACGCATACGCCCTTTTTTGCCAAGTGCATCATTGTCGGCGTTCTGCCTCTTTTCCTATGCTTTAAGTGCAATTCCAGTCTAGCCCCTGAAATCGTTTTCCTGAAATTCTGCCCCGCTTTCAACTCCTCTTCGAAGACTTACTTCAATATATTTTTGGACGATAGCTGTCATTTTTAACCCTGCATGTTTGTGAATTACAGTGCCCCTGAGCTCCTTTCTTCAACTCGCTTTCTTGTGAGCTGGCCGCAAACCCGCAGGATTGCTTCAGGCCCTAATGTGGTTCCCGCACGGCATGCTGAGCCTTTGGTTAATTCCTCTTCCTGGTGGGAAATGAGCGTTACATTTGCCCGTGCAGACACCTACAGCTAGTCTCTCATTGGTTCTCCCTATTCCTGTTCATCTTGTGCAGAAATTGCAAACTGTGCCAAACAGGAGGTTAAAGGCACTGACTCTCCAAGTGGGGAGAGTGTTAGTTAAGCGTCTGGAATGGTGAACCCAGTACAAAGTGATGAAAACTGAGATGCATTTGAAAACGTTTCCCAATCACACGGTGGACCATACTCTGGGTTTCCCATGCATTATTTAGTGGAAGGAAGAATCCCTTAAACCTGGAGAGTTGGGACCCATGGAATGGGTACCATGAAGTATGACTTCAAAGGGTCTGCATTTGCTCACCGAACCTCACCAATGCTATCATGCTGAAGTGTCCAGCCTTATGTCTCCCCAACTCTGGGTGTAGATGTGGTAAATCCAGGTTGCATCAGAAGCCCTGAGTGAATTTTTTAAGAATTGCTCTCTATTTCACTGTCATTGTGTTTTGTTTTAGAAATTTATTTTGATAATGGGATTTATCGGATTTTCACTGGTGCGTTTAGGCCACTGAACAAACGCTTGATTCTCTTACGGAGACATATAAATCCATGGGTTTTAAGATTCTTACTAGTCAGATATATTCCTAGGCGTTGATTATGGGGTTTTGAGGCCATTTCGTTGAGCAAGGAGTACGTCTTGCCTATTACATATTTGGCTTATGGAATGGTATCTGTGCCAATTTCAATCTCTGGTTTTATGCAGCAGCCCACCTAACCTTTCCCCGGAAGCAAGTATAAGTTGGTTTTCTAAATTTGAGACCCTGTTCTGTTTTGTAATTCATTCCATGTGTAGCCAAGTTTACATTCCGCGTATTAGTGATATCTTATGATGGTTTAAGTGATATCTTATGATATGTGTCTTTTTCTTTTTGAATTATGTGACTTAGAATTATCATACGTAACTCCTCCGAAGTTGTTACAACTTGCCATATTTCATTGATTTCTAGGCTGAGTAATATTCCACTCTACATAATTAGCATATCTGTATCCATTTTTTCCGTCCAGAGACATTTAAGTTATATCCTAGTCAAGGATCTTTTAAACAGAGAGGCGGTAAACATTGGGGTGCCTGTGTCCTCTCGTTTTTTGTTTTCCCCAAGTTATACGCCCTTGAGTGCAAGTGCCCTATGCTCTGTAGCTCATTTTCTAGATGCTTTAGTAAACACAGTACACTTTTCCAGAGTGACCGTTGGCAATATACATTTCAACTATAAGCCTCACAAGGCTCCCTTTTCTCCTTGCCCTGTCCTGCATTTCTGGTGTTTACATTTTATGAGGACAGCTTTTCTGACTGATGCGAAGTGATATGTTTTGTCGTATTGATTTCCATTCCCCACCTGTTTGGTTGGCTAAAAAAGTGTATGCCCTTTTACTGAATATATACGGAAAATAACGCATACAACATTTTTGGCCAACTGCAATGTTGGCAATGTTCAGCCCCTTTTCTTGTGCTTAATGGCGAGTCCTTTCTACCTCTTCCAATCCCTTTCCTGCCATTCTCCCTTGCTTACAAGTCCTTTTCTCTGACTTTCCTCAAGACATTTTTCAGTGATAGATGATTTCAACTCTGAAGTTTCGTGAATTTTAGTGCCCCTGAGTTCCATTTTTCCACTTGTGTTTATGGGAACTGACCACAAAGCAGCGGGATTTCCTCAAGCCCTATTCTGTTTCCATGGGCAACCCTAGCCTTTGGTCAATTCGTCTTCCTGATTGGAAATTAGAGTGACATGTGCCTGTCCGAACACCTAGGACTTGTCTCTCATTGTTCCTCCTCCTTCCGCTTCATCCTCTGGACAAATTCCAAACTGTATGCAACAGGATGTTGACAGTGCTGACATCTCCAAGGGGGGAGACTGTTCGTAAAGACGCTGGAGGGGTGAACCCGAGCACCAGGAGATGAGGAGATGAGATGCCTTTTCCAAACTCTTCCCGATCAGACGGTATACCATCCTCTGGGTGTGACAGGCAAGTTTTAGCTGTAGGAAGGGTCCCATTCATATGAGGAGAACACCAGGGCTTTTTCAAAATCAGTGTCTCTCTGCCACCCAAACTGGGGAACTTTTTAAGCTACGGCTACATATATGTTCATTAAGGGCCTTGGGAAGTAGGCAGAGTCCAAACTTTAGATGATTGAAGTCTTCAGGGTCAGAAGCACTCACCACCGTCTTCCCTTAGGTTCCATTTTAACTGTCATTGATAGATGATGTCAATAAAAATATCTATTCTTTTTCAGATTATTTCCCCTTATAGGTTATTGCAAAATATTGAGTGTAGTTCCCTGTGCTAGACAGTAGTTCCTTGTTGATGATCGATTTTATACATAGCAGTGTGTATGTGTTAATCCCAAACTGTTAATTTATCCCTCCTCCCAACTTTCCCCTTTGGTAATAATAAATTATAAGATTTTATACTTCTCAGAAATGGGGGAGCTGAAAGAGAGGTATCATTTTCAATGGAAAAGCATTTAAAACAAGATTGAAGATTTAAGCAAGATTATTAGATGTACATCCTTGGAAAGAAATCACTTCATTTCTCTAATATTGACCTGACAAATAAGACAAACCTTTTCACTGAACTTGCTTATAATAATGTCATTGAAATATCAAATGGAAGTGTTAGAAACATCTTATTTTACCCGAGCCTTATACACTGTTCTATGTTAATTAAAGTTTGGCTCATACATCTGTTCATTGAGGTTACAATGTTCTCAATTTCTGTTACTGATCCTCCAGAGTGGACCCCAACAAGTGTCCCCCTGCCCAGTGTCATTGGAGACAGCAGATCGAGACTGAGTTTGGTTCAGAAGCAAAGGAAACTTTACATTTTGATCAGAGAATGGAGAGGTGAGAGCATGTGCTAACCCATGGGCTGTGGGCTGGGCTGCTGTGTACAGATCCTGTCAGAGTCAGTGAGAGGGAGGGGGCAGAGCTCTCCAGGGCTGGGTTGGCTGCAGTTCAGCCTCTATATCACGGAGTCTGCACTGGGCCCCAGGAGCTGAGGTGTCGACCCAGCCATTCTGCACTAGGAATTCTGGCCTGAAGTGCCCATTGTGGAACCTCTGCATGCGGGACCCTAGGAGCACGTGAAATTCGACAAAGCACAAAGGATAAAAAAGGTTAGACTTTATTTTATTGCCCAGATTCTATTTTTATCTCCCAGGGATTTTTAAGGGGCTTTGCCTGGGACAAACCCCTCTTCTGCATTTTGTCCCCTTCCTCATTCTTGGAGTGCTGAGGGTGCAGACCCTTCTTCTGTAACTGCTGAGTGCTGAGTTAGGAGCCCTCATACCCGTGGGCGAGGGTCAGAACTTCTCCCCAGCAGCCTCCAGGTGACGTTGATTGTCCCCAGGCCTCCTGCCTCCCTGCTCGTCTGCCTGAGCACAAGTATTGGAAGTGTTATAGATTCTAATGACCTTTAAGGGTCCAGGAAGGAGATGTGCAGTGACGCTGTGAGGTCCAGTTTCACCCCGCCCCACATTTGTTCGGCCACCTGAGGCTGACCGTTTCTGCCAGCCTAGATGCTGTGACCAGTAGTCTGTGCTTTCTTCAATTAGGCCCCTGAATTTACGTAAAAACAGGACCAGGTGTCAGGACCCTGCCCGCTCAACTCCCAGACAGTCCAGGGTCAGTGGTGATGAACGACCATGATGGCCACTAAGTCAACAGTCTTTTGAAGTAAACAAGAGTCCAGCCGGTTTTATTGGCCACCATCATCACAGTGTCTGTAGGCCTTTCTATGGTGACAGTGTGATATACGGTTCCCTCGCCAAGATTATTACCTCCCCTCTGGGTGCAGTAATTCCTGCATGCAGTAGTCTACTCTTTTGGGACACACTCTTGTTGTTTTATGGGAGAAACTCCAGGTCAAGTGATGACCACACGAGTCGTCATGGTGCCCCGTTGCCCCCAGTTATCTCTCTGGAGGTTGGAGTTGGAGGACCTCCTCACTCGAGGTCAGTGTGCCCACGGAGCAAACCCTGCAACTTCAGGGCATGGTTGGGGTTAGGATCACCACATGGGGTCCTTGTCCCTTAGGAGGGAGGTGGCCTTTTGGGCTGCTGATTTCCAGGTTTTTAGATACCACCAGTATCTTGGCCAGATGTGGCAGTGGGCCAAGCCCCTTGGTGACTGTAGTTTATCCTACCTGGATGGCATTCTTGCATTGTTCCATTTCAAGTGGTCCCAGTTTTTGCACTAATACTCCAATGGCGATTCACCTTTCACCAGGAATGTAAAGGTCAAAGGGTTTAGCTAAATTAGGGAGTTCTAGGGCAAGGGTCTGAATTGACTGCTCTTTCCATTCTTGAAAGGCCACTTCTGGATTCTATTCAAAAGGATCATCATCTTTTCCATTCAGTGTTTCATATAGAGGCCCAGCTAGTAGACTGTAGTTAGGGATCCAGAAGCAGCAAACCCTGGCCTCCGAAGGAACCCCTAAGCTGTCTTCTAGTTTTAGAAATGGGTAAGGCTGTAAATTGTTTCTTCCCTTTCCTGGGATGGGCTTCTCCGACCTTCTGTGAGAATGAAGCCCAGGCAGGTCACCGTATTCTGTGATATTTGAGCTTTGTCTTGGATAACTTCTATCCTCTATTGGCTTGGTAGTCCAGAGGCCTCCTTAGTAGGGCTGGCGATCAGAATGTCGTCTGCATATTGAAGGAGTGTTTCCTTTTTCAGAGGTAGAACTTTTAGGTCTTTAGCTGAGCTTTCCCCAAAGATGGTGTGGGAATTTCTGAACCCTTGGGCAAGACGCCCCAGAAGTATTGTTTTAGTTGTATGTTGAGTCCTGCCACTCACAAGCCAAAATTTCTTGTGACTCTGGGATTAATGGAATACAAAAGAAGGCATCATTGAAGACTAATACAGAATACCAAGTCCTGGTGGTTGTGAGAATGAGCAGCAGGGTGTAGGAATTAGGAACTACTGGAGGTATATCCTCGGTGGCTTCACTGACTGTCCTGACATCCTTTACCAGGTCTCCAGCCCAGCAGCCCATGGGGCTCTCGAGGTCAGGCCAATCCCAGGATATGTGTTTCCCTGGGCTGGTCCCATGCAGCACATGGGGCTCTCGTGGTCAGGCCCCTATCAGGATACAGAGCTACCGTTGCAGGTACCGTGGCAGGGCTGGGCACACAGGAACCACGCACATAGCCCTCATTGCAGAGCACTCCCAGCTCACCTGTCACTCAGATCTGACACAGAGCACCTCAGAGCAGGACTTGAACTAAAATTCAGCAGGTCCAATAGGTCTGTGACCCTGGGCATCACTCTGTGCGGCCTCCCTCCACCTGGTCTTCCAGAGACTTCCACTGCACCCGGGGCACCAGGCCTTTGTCCCCACCCACCACCCACCCCTCCTCTCCCTGACTCCTGGGTTCCTCTCATCAGGAGAGGGTTTTCTTGAAGTTGTCTCCCACTCATGCGCCAGATAATATGATTAGTAAACAAGCGAGAGCTGCAGCCTCTTGTCTATCCTGACTCTCAAGAGCCCACACCTGTTCCTTGGACCTGACCGATTCAGCCATTTCGATTTTCTGCAACTGTGAGACCATGAAGGGTGACAATTGGCTGGCCTGGGAACCCTGACCGTGCCGGCCAGCCCTC
Organism: Monodon monoceros; assembly: GCF_005190385.1. Lineage (NCBI taxonomy): Eukaryota > Metazoa > Chordata > Mammalia > Artiodactyla > Monodontidae > Monodon > Monodon monoceros. Next base: position 9,477 of record NW_021703193.1, read on the forward strand.
CCCAGGTGTGCCTAGGTTGAGATCAATATAAACACCGCTCCAGGCAGCAAGAGCCCCTGCAGCTGTGCCTGATGCCATTTTCTCTGCCCTGTCAGCAGTCTCGGGGCTGGGCTGATGGGAGGGAGTAAGAGTCCATGGCTTTGTGGGTGGCCCAGTGTGAGTGGGGCTCTGCTGGACTTTCTGCAGCAGTTGCCAAGATGCCACCTGCTAAAGAAGAGGATGTGGCACCCATACCTGCCGCTGGAATTTCTCCCTGGGCAGAGGTGAGTGAGGAAGAAAGCAGTGGGGGCCGGGACAGGAGGGGTATTTCATGCAGGGAAATGGAAAGCTTCCAGAAGAGCACCCAGGGCCAGGACCATCCTGGCTGGCCTGCAGGCACCAAGTCGGCTGGCATGCTGTTGCTCGTGTGGCTGCATTGCCCTTCCTCTAGGCTTTCAAGTCCTTGTACATATTCAGGTGTTTTACCTGGGAAGGGTGGGAACAGTTCAGCAGCAGCTGGCCTGGGCCTCGGCCCACGTTTACTCACAGATGCCTCGGCACGGGCCCCCAGCTTTGCAATGAGGACGCTTGTTGAGTGGGGCCTGCTGGCTGAATGGGAGATGAGTCCCCACCACTGACCAACTTCAGAATTGTTTACAACTGGAGCAAGTGCCCTGATACGGTTTTCCTCTGTGTAACTGGTGGGTTCTGTTTTTTTTTTTCTTTTTTCGTTTTGGGTTCAAAGTGGATTTTATTCCTCTTTTTTGTATTTACAGATATAAGCATGGAAATAATTTATTCATATAAATACATGTAT
>NW_021703194.1:0-1109 GCF_005190385.1 Monodon monoceros
CAGAGCTCCTTTCTTCAACTCGCTTTCCTGAGAGGTGGCCGCAAAACTGCAGGATTGCTTCAGGCCCTAATCTGGTTCTGGCAGGGCATGCTGAGCCTTTGGTTATTTCCTCTTCCTGGTGGGAAATGAGCGTTACATTTGCCCGTGCAGACACCTACAGCTAGTCTCTCATTGGTTCTCCCTATTCCTGTTCATCTTGTGCAGAAATTGCAAACTGTGCCAAACAGGAGGTTAAAGGCACTGACTTTAAAAGTGGGAGAGTGTTAGTAAAGGGTCTGGAATGGTGAACCCGAGTAAAAGGGGACGAAATCTGAGATGCATTTGAAAACGTTCGCCGGTCACATGGAGCACCATATTGTGGGTTTTCCATGCATGTTTTAGCTGAAGGAAGAATTCCTTAAACCTGGAGAGTTGGGACCCATGGAATGGGTACCATGCAGTGTGATTTCAAAGGGTCTGCATTTGCTCATCGAACCTCACCAAGGTTATCAGCCCGAAGTGCCCAACCTTATGTCTCACTCAGCTCTGGGTGTAGATGTGGTAAATGCAGGTTGCATCAGAAGCCCTGAATGAATTATTTAAGAATTGCTCTCTATTTCACTGTCCTTGTGTTTTGTTTTTGTAATTCATTTTGATAATGGGATGTATCGGATTTTCTCTGCTGCATTCATGCCGCTGTACACACGCTTCATTCTCTTATGGAGACATATAAATCCATGGGTTTGAAGATTCCTACTAGTCAGGTGTATTCCTAGGCGTTGAATATGGGGTGTTGAGTCCATTTCGTTGAGCAAGGTGTAGGTCTTGTCTATTACATATTTGGCTTATGGAACGGTATCTGTGCGAATTTCTCTGTTTTTATGCAGCACCCCAACTCACCTTTCCCAAAGATCAAGCATAAGTTGGTTTTCTAAATTTGAGACCCTGTTCTGTTTTGTAATTCAGTTCATGTGTAGCCAAGTTTACATTCCGTGTATTAGTGATATCTTATGATGTTTCATTTTCTGTGTGACTTATTTCACTTAGAATCATCGTACCTGAATCCACTCATTATGCCGCGATGGGCCTGATGACATAGATTTCATTGCTGAGTGATATTCCATTGAACG
>NW_021703195.1:0-1210 GCF_005190385.1 Monodon monoceros
ATGGGAGAGAGTGGAAGCTTTTAGAACTTAGAAACTTGAGAGCAGAAATGAAAGTCTTCGTAAAAGAGTTGAAAAACAAGTTGAAAACACAAAGTTGAAAAAATATTATAAAATGTAGTAAAGGTATAAAAAGGAAATATGTGAGAGAAAAGACAAGAAAATTGGAAAACCAGTCCAATATGTCCAACATCTGAATAGCAGACAATACAGAAAGAGAGAAAAGAAAAAAAGTGAGGAGTGGAATTCATCAAAGAAACAAGCCAAGAAAATTTCCAAGAATTTAACGACTTGAGTTACCAGACCCATCAAGGGCCCAGCGAAAATGGATGAAAACAGACCCACATCAAATTACACTGTTGTGAAATTCAGAACCCAGTGGGCAGATGGAAGATTCTATTTGCTTTCTAAGGGGAAAAAACTGAAGTGTGAGATGGTGAGGTGCGTGTCCCCCAGTTTCCTGTCTCCCGGCTTTAACACAGAGCCACAGCTCAGTGCGGGGGACATGGGGAGCATCCATCTCCTCTGAACTAACCTGGAACAAGGTCAGGTTAAACCAGACTGGGCAGAATGATTAAGCAGAGGAGGTCTTAACATCTACTTTCTTGACTGTTCTCTGTTCCGGGACATTTGAATACGCCCTCAGAGTATGTGGCCCCCGGGGGTGGGTCCAGTGCCCATGAAACTAGAGCTGGACGGGGACTGTGGGTGGGCCTGCATGGAAGGATGACACTCAAGAGATCCCAGCACCAAGGAGACCCAAGCCGAGGTCAACTTAGACAGAAACAGCCACAAGAAACAAATTTCAATTGCCTACGTGGGCGGGGCAATCCACATCCAGTTAGAGAGAGGATAATGTGACCATAGACCCACCCTCCACTCAGCCCCAATGTTGCCTAAATCGACACTTTTGGCCCCAGGCAGATGCCATTCTGGGGAGAGGCCAGCATGGCCTTTGAAGACTGAGAAATCTGAGATCCTGATCTCTCTAAAAAAGAGTATGCATCACCTAAAGGGCCTGTTAAAAGATCAAATGATATTAAGGCTTAAACCTGATAGGACTAAATATTTTTGTGTCTACTGACCAGTTAGGCTGCTCATGAGAAAGACCAGATTATTTATAGGCAATATAAAGGGACAGTGTTTCTTCCTAGTTGTAGATTGCAGCTGTAGGCTGAATGAGTTTCATGAAATTCCTATGCTTTTAAAGTGA
>NW_021703196.1:0-1680 GCF_005190385.1 Monodon monoceros
ACGCTTGATTCTCTTACGGAGACATATAAATCCATGGGTTTTAAGATACTTACTAGGCAGGTATCTTCCTAGGCGTTGAATATGGGGTGTTGAGTCCATTTCGTAGAGCAAGGAGTAGGTCTTGTCTATTACATATTTGGCTTATGGAACGGTTTCTGTGCGAATTTCAATCTCTGTTTTTACGCAGCACCCCAACTCACCTTTCCCAAAAAGCAAGCATAAGTTGGTTTTCTAAATTTAAGACCCTGTTCTGTTTTGTAATTCAGTTCATATGTAGCCAAGTTTACATTCCGTGTATTAGTGATAACTTATGATGTTTCTTTTTCTGTGTGACTTATTTCACGTAGAATCATCGTACCTGAATCCACTCATTATGCCCCTACGGGCCTGATGACATAGATTTCATTGCTGAGTGATATTCCATTGTACGTACGTACCACAACTTCTTTATCCATTTTTCGCTCTCTGGCATATTTAACTTGTACCGTAGACGATGTTCTTGTAAACAGAGCCGTTCCAAACTTTGGGGTGGCTGTGTGGTTTTGATTTTAATTTCCCTAAGCTATAGGACCATAAATGGAAGTGCCATAGGCTGTGTTGCTTTGTTTCTTACGTGTTTCAGGAAACACCATACACTCTCCAGAGTGGCTGTTGGCAATTCACATCCCGCCCATCAGCATAACAATGCTCCCTCTTCTCCATGGCCTGTCCTGCCTTTCTGGATTTTACACATATTTCAGATGACCCTTTTGACCTTGTGGCAGTGAGACTCCATTGTAGTGCAGATTTCCTTGACAGGCTTGCTTGGTTGGCCAAAAAGGGCATATGCGTTGTTTCCTGAATATATTTAAAGGAACGAAAACTGAGATGCATTTGAAATCGTTTCCCAATCACATGGTGGACCATACTCTGGTTTTCCCATACATGATTTAGCGGAAGGAAGAATCCCTTCAACCTGGAGATTTGGGACGCATGGAATGGGTACCATGCAGTATGACTTCAAAGGGTCTGAATTTGCTCACCGAACCTCACCAATACTATCAGGCCAAAGTGTCCGACCTTATGACTCCCCAGCTCTGTGTGTAGAAGTGGTAAACCCAGGTTGCATCAGAAGCCCTGAATGAATTATTTAAGAATTGCTCTGTATTTCACTGTCATTGAGTTTTGTTTTTGAAATTTATTTTGATAATTGGATTTATCGGATTTTCACTGCTGCGTTTAAGGCACTGAACACGCACTTGATTCTCTTACGGAGACATATAAATCCATGGGTTTTAAGATACTTACTAGGCAGGTATATTCCTAGGCGTTGAATATGGGTGTTGAGTCCATTTCGTTGAGCAAGGCGTAGGTCCTGTCTATTACTTATTTGGCCTATGGAACGGTATCTGTGCGAATTTCAATCTTTGTTTTTATGCAGAACCCCAACTCACCTTTCCCAAAAAGCAAGCATAAGTTGGTTTTCTAAATTTGAGACCCTGCTCTGTTTTGTAATTCAATTCATGTGTAGCCAAGTTTACATTCCGTGTATTAGTGATATCTTTTGATGTTTCTATTTCTTTGTGACCTATTTCACGTAGAATCATCGTACCTGAATCCACTCATTATGCCGCTACGGGCCTGATGACATAGGTTTCATTGCTGAGTGATATTCCATTGTACGTACGTACCACAACTTCT
>NW_021703197.1:0-1219 GCF_005190385.1 Monodon monoceros
GAAGGGAACCTGGCAGGAGTGTACTCGCACCACTGGGCGCACATCAAAAGATGTGTGGAGCCCAGCACTTAGGTCCTGACAACATAGGGCCCTCATCACCGAGGGGAGGAGGACCAAGCATACTCCAACTGCAACCAGAAGGCCCATGTGTCCAAGGGGACGTGTGCAAGCCAGGCAGGAGTGACCACAGAGCAGAGGGCCTACCTCACAGAAGTGTGAGGAACACAATCAGGATCAGACTCTCACCAGAGGGCCACATCACTAAGGGGATGCGAACCAGGAAGGAGTGTCCTCACACCAGAGGGGCCACATCAGCTAAAGGTGAGGAACCCAGCACATGTGGCCTCAAACAAGGGGACACACATCACGAAGGGGCTGGGAGTGAGGCATGCAGGAAGAGACTCACAACAGAGGGCCCATAGTATAAAAAAGTGAGGAAACCAGAATTTGGAACCTCCAAGCAGGTGGCCGAGAGCACAGACATTATGGTATACAGGCCGGAGTGAACTCACAGCAGAGGGCCCACATCCTGAAACTGTGAGCAACCCAGACGTTTGGACCACAGAGCAGAAGGCCCACATCCCCATGGGGATGGGAACCTGGCAGGAGTCTCATTGCACCAGTGGGCACACATCAGAAAATGTGGGGAACCCAGCAGTTAGGGCCTGACACAAGAGGGCCCTCATCACCGAGGGGAGTAGGGTCCCAGCAGGCTTCAACTGCTACCAGAGGGGCGACGTTGCCAAGGCAGGGTGCGCCAGCAGGCAGGAGTGACCTCAGAGCAGAGGGCCCACTTCAGAGATGTATGAGGAACCCAACTAGGGTCAAACTCTCACCAGTGGGCCCACTTCACCAAGTGCATGGGAACCAGGCAGGAGTGTCCTTACACCAGTGGGGCCACATCAGCGAAAGGTGACGAACACAGCACACGTGGCCTCAAACCAGAGAACACACATCAACGAGGGACTGGGAGTGAGGCATGCAGGAGGAGCCTCAAAAAACAAGTCCCATGGAATAAAAATGTTGAGGAATCCGGCAAATGGAACCCCCCAGCAGGCAGCCAGGAGCAGTGATGCTATGGGATCCAAGCCTGAATGAACTCACACCAGAGGGCACATATCCTGACACTGTGAGCAACCCAGACATTGGTACCTCAGAGCACAAGTTCCACATCCCCATGGGGATGGGAAACTGGCAGGAGTGTCATCACACCAGTGGG
>NW_021703198.1:0-7384 GCF_005190385.1 Monodon monoceros
TCAGTATTCAGAGAAAAAGCCTTGGCTTTACATGAAAATATTGGCCAGTAAACATGCATGCACAGGTTTTCAATTAACATGTAATATTTTACATGTGTAGTGTTTTGGTTTGTTTTACTGGTTACTTATTTGAATCAGCTTCTAGATATTAACCTTCCAATCAGTGGGACAAATCATATTGGCTAAGAGGGCTCTTATGTAGAGTGAAATGACGTCAATAGATAGAGTATCAAGTAATAGATAGTAGTATCAAGGAAAATCATATTTAACAAATACTCATGTAACATTTGTGGTACACATTGTTTTGTTCTAAATCCTTTAAACTTATTCATTTAATTTAATCCTTGTACTTACAACTAGCACTTATAAGGAAGGTACTAGTATTACTACTTTCATTAAAGATGAAACTGAGGCACAAAGTGGTCAAGTAACTTGGCCAACATCACACATCTATCAAGTGATGGAATTAGGATTCAAACCTGGCACTCCTAGCAACAGATTTCTGGGCTCTTTTCCCTATTCTTACACTATTTCTCAAGGTTTTTGAGATGAAATGAATTAGTTCTAAAATGCTTTCCATCTCCCATTGCATTCAGAATGCAGTGGAATGCTATGGTACTTAATTCCTATTTTTCATAGTTTCCTTGGCAAAGGTTCTAAACATTTCAGCTTTGATGACTCTCAAAGTTAGGTAACAACTGGAAGTGGGTAATATTTCTTAACTGAATTTAAAATGAGCCATAATTTATATGTAATGACAAAACTGATATTAATGTTCACTTATAGTAGTTTATATATTCTTTTACAAAACAGAAACTAAAATTAGATTCTAAGCTATCCAAAGTTTACATTTCAAACAAATATAGGTAAATGGATTAAAAAGCATTAGAGGAAAAATCTGATAACACTGAACTACTCTAAACCTGAGTATTTAGTTTCCTAAATTTTAAAAATAAAAATTGAAAATGGTTTTGCTCATCTCTTTTTTCCTTTGTAATATGATATTTTAACTGTCCATTTAATGTGAACGCCAGTAGCTTTAATATGTTGTAATTATTCCATCCCCTGTTTACTAATTTTATTTCCAAGGTAATTTTGGAAGATGAGGGGGTGTGGACAATTTTGTCTCTCCTAATTTCAATGATAATGCCACATTTCTTTAAGTAGAATATTTTGACATGTAAAACTATTTTCAAGACTAATTAGATGAATTTTTTCAATGAATAATTGAAATGTTAAGAGCAGTATTGGTACCCATGTGCTCTAACTATAAACTTCAGAAGGAAATGGCCTATCTAGAGCTCACATAGCTGTGGATGGTGACTATGGCCATGAATGAATTTCCTTCTCCATTCTCTCCACAACTTCTTCATACTATTTTATTTGCATCTGGAATTGCAGGTCTTCTCTATCTGTTTCACAGCTTAGAGTGTTTCACACAGAAGGTTACAGTTTTGTTTTTTAAATAAGCAAATGTTTCTATAGAAACTACAAGGAAGGATACAACAGTGGCCTTGAAGTCTCATAAATGTTAAAATATAAAAACATGCATTGAAGCCAATGCCACTTAGCTTATACAGTTTGCTATTGCTTCCTCATGATAGTGCTGGCTTTTATGTTAGTCTCAAGAGAGCTTTCAGTTGTCTTCAGTCTCCTTTCATGATGCTTCTGTCCCTGTGATTGTAAATGAATGGAAAGAATTCTTAAAGAGAACAAAGTATTTATCAGTATTCTCATTGCTACAGTCTCTTGTCAATAGCTTTAGCATTGAAGTTATTCTGACCCAATTTTCTCATATCAGTGAAGAACATTTTAAATCTAAATAGTGTAGTGTTTCTGTAGTACTAATAACTGGGCAAAATTAGGAAAAATAAACAGCAGCTTTATGCACATGGTTGTTTTCAGTTTTTCTTTAAATTAGTATCTTGTCACTTTATTTTTATTTACTGGTAATTCTTATCAGAACATTAGAAATTTTACACATACTCCATGTTTAGAGATAACTTCTAATGTATGACTCAGATATATACACACACACACAACACACACATACATATACGTGTATGTATATATATGAAAGTTGAATTTAAAAAAATTTCGTGTTAATATTGCTGAGATCTTGTCTTTGAAACAATAAAATCAGATTAGGACATGGGTCATGGCAGAACATTAAGGTTAAATTCAGGGCACATCTTCATGTAGCGGCCATACGGCCCAGGTTAGGAATGGTTGCTCCATTGACAGTCACTGGTTTGCAGACTCCCACCAGTTCAGGGGTGACTTTGGATAATCAAAGTGCTCACAGTGAAATCAGAGGCCTCTTTGGTGAGAGTATGGTCCTTAAGTGTGGTGGGTCCAGAGATGTGCCTGGCCTGACACTCTCTGATGGACTGATGGAAAAGAAGCACTCGTAGATTCACTGACTTTTAGAGCAACACTGTTCATTGAACCTAGGTGGTTTAATCCATTCCTCTGTAGTACAAGGAGATGGAAACTTAGCGGGATATGGTACTTGACTGAAGGAGTTAAGAGAAAGTACAGACTTAATTCTCCCTATACCCGGCCAGTTGCTTCTATCTACAGCTCCTCCCTCTCTTCTAAACTCCTGTTCTGTATGTTCTATTCATCCTCTCACCTCTTTTCTCAACTTCTCTATCCTTTTTAGTCTGGCTTCTTCCACCTTTTCCTACACATATGGTCTTTCTCTTCATATCCTTTCCTTCTTTTTTCATCCCTTGCCTTTTTCTATATAATCTTCTACTTCCACTCTTTTTGTCTCCCTCCCCATTTTCTTTATTTTTAATTTTTTAGTTGACTCTGAAATTTAGTCTGTTTCAATTGACTTGATGTCTTTAATTTACTTAAAGGCGAAGCCATATCCTGGTTTTCCCTTAACACTATGAGGCAGTAGTATAAACAGAGGCCATTATACCATATGGCTAAACACTAAATACTTAAATGTTATAACTCAAACTAAAAAAACTCTTAAATAAAAATGCTCTTTCCTTGTGATCTGACAAATACATGTTTAAAGTTATGAGGAAGGAAGGTTTGAATTTAATGTTCTTAGACTCCTGAGAATCCTGTGGCAAAATGTGATGACTGAGGAAGAATTGGTCCCCAGCCCCTGACCCTTGATCCTTGGTCTACACTTTTAAGCACAATCCGTAGCCACCATAAACATCTGTTCCTCACTTACTCCCTGGGCCTATGGTCATGCACTGGAAGCACAGTCTTCCCTGAAGGTAATGGACCTGAAGAAGACGGCTGCCCAATCACTGGAAGCAGATCTGGGGCCACCTGAGCAGGGAATTCTGAGATTCTAGAGCTCAGGGTAGCTAGAATTTGATCTAGAAAGGAAGTCATAGACCCTGAGTGGACACATCTGCCTGTGTTGATTTAAGATCTAAAGACCTTGGAAATGAAAATGACTAAAGTCTAGACCCTAAACTTTAGGTATGCCAAACTATAGAAAGTGCTGGTGTAGGACAGATAAGTATTCTTGAACAAACCTGCTCAAATGCCTTCAGTCTGTAATCTAATAATAAGAGTCGCTAAGAAAACTTAAGACTGAAGCAGTTGTTATAAGATCTTTGGCAGTATCAGCTAGGTGTTCGCCTAACCTGGGTTCTAAAAGGTGTTGCTATTTAATGGGTGTGACCTTGAGGCTATGAGGTACTCACTACAGCAAATTATTTCCATGGTATGGTTGAAAATATGTTCCAAACTTTCAAGCTTAAAGAGGCATAAAAAGAAGTAAAAAGTTGTCAGAATGAAGAGTCTTCAGTTAAGGAGACAGTGTCTGGGAGGTATGTTTTAAAGCAAAAGTTAATTTAAGAACATATTCTGAACAAAGGAATACATGATAGAACCTTGAACAAACTGAGCAAATTTCAAGTGCTAACTCTCTGCCATCTATTCCATTTTAAAGATTATGACCATGTACTACTGTGAGAAGCTTGTAAAGCTGTGTGTGTGTTATGAGCCCCAAATGGTGTGTATATGCATACACCATTTGAGCAGTATTTTGAGCAAAAGTATATTTGGATATTTTTTGACAGAGGATCATTAGAATTTCTGTGTTTGATTCTTAGTGAGACAAATATAAATTCTGAACTAAAACACAAGTCAGAAAACTGGAAAGAAAGTAGAGAATGTTGGTTAAGAATTTAGTCAGAATTAATTCAGTTTTCTTATATTTTCTTAGTAGCCACAGTTCTTTTGGTTATATCTTGCAAAGAGAATCCTGCTATGTAGCATAATATAAATAAAATATTATACCAGAAAGCAAAATAATTCTACTCTTTGCTTGAAACATCGTTATTGGTAATATTACATTTGTAGATGGAAACTTTTTTTAATTAATATTTTGATCATGGTTACTATGTGCTTACAAACCTTAATTCCTCTCCATCTTTTATTTCTTCTTTCCTATCTTTAATCAAATGTTGATCATACTGTGTATGTATTGTTCTCATTTATTTAAGATAATAATATAGTTTCTCATATTGTTTTAGAAAATAATAATCCATTGGAGGGAACACTCCCAAATTCATTCTCTGAGGCCACCATTACCCTCATGGCAAAACCAGACAAAGACATTACAAAAAAAGAAAATTACAGGCCAATATCTCTGATGGATATAGATGTAAAAATCCTCAACCAAATATTAGCCAACCAAATTCAGTAATACATAAAAAGGATCATAAAACCTAATAATCTGTAATATAATTGTACTATAATTAATGCAACTATTCACCTATTATTGGATAAGTTTGCCTGCATTGTTTTGTTATTATAGGTAATCTTTTGTGGAACATTTTTTTAAATTTTTATTTATTTATTTATTTGCGGTACGTGGGCCTCTCACTGTTGTGGCCTCTCCCGTTGCGGAGCACAGGCTCTGGACGCGCAGGCTCAGCGGCCATGGCTCACGGGCCCAGCCGCTTTTGTGGAACATTTTTAAACTTGATATTTGTTTCTCTTTCTAGTTCTTCTGGGATATATTTCCAGGCATAAAGTTTGGGTCAAAGTATTAATATTTTAAACCCCATATTGAAAAGACCTTACTGAATGGTGATACATTTTAAAACCTTTATGGAAGAGCACTAGCATGTTTCTTTTTTGTGTGTGTGTGTGTGTGGTACACGGGCCTCTCACTGTTGTGGCCTCTGCCATTGCGGAGCACAGGCTCTGACGCGCAGGCCCAGCGGCCGTGGCTCACGGGCCCAGCCGCTCTGCGGCATGTGGGATCTTCCCGGACCGGGGCACGAACCCGTGTCCCCTGCATCGGCAGGCGGACTCTCAACCACTGCACCACCAGGGAAGCCCTAGCATGTTTTTTAATCTCACTCTTGCTAATAGTGTGCATTAAAAGAAATCTTTACCAGTCTGCTGGGTAAATTTGGTATCCCATTGTTTTAATTGATTTCTCTTATATTAACTTATTCATATATAATATATGAATATAATTCATATATTAATTTACTAAGTTATGAAAATATTTTGTAAGGATATCCAATGTAGAGTCTGTGTTTGGAAATGAATATGTTGGCATAGATCAAGATAATTAAATCCCCTTCCTGATATAAAAATAGAAATAATGTGGCACAGATGTTAATTGCAGGATCTACCCTAAGACATGATAAATTTGTAATTAATTTAATAATCAGTCCCACGATGATATTTTTAAAGGAGTCTATGTTTAAGTTTGCCAAGGCATGAATCTTTCTGCAAATCAACATACTCACCTTTTGAAGGCTGAGCTTCAAGAAGCTTTAAAACATCTGAATCGTTGAAGCTAGAAAATAGAAAATGCGTGACAACTAGGTTGACAGGTATCAGATTGCCTTATGAAAGTCCCAATATATTGTTCCAAACTACTGCAAGGAAGTAGTATATCCAATTCCTTCAACAAGGTCATAGTAGTTGCTAAGAGGGTGGGAGAGAGGGGACAGTGAAAAGAAATGGAGTTAAACATGTACATAAATCAGAGTTTAATGATTCCAAGGTCATAATTTTAAACTTATAGGTATTTGCTTTTAGTACTGAACAGAAGTATATGTGTGTGCTTAGGGATGGGGAGGGGGTGCAGGTTGTTAAGAGGCCGAGAGCATGATTAATGTCCCTGTCTAGTGGGCACGCCACCCCTTCAAAATAGCTGGTGCTGTTACTACACTATGATTAACCTGTAAGGCAACAGAAAAATAGACCTGCACCACATTGCACTCTATTATTCCCTGATGTCATTTTTCAGGAAGTGCCATAGGAAAAGTGACACTTCATCATGTGTGGATGGGTGGGTGGGAAAGAGTTAGTGTGGGAGATGGAAGAAGGTATAGTTTTCTGAATCTCGATGCTATTCATGATGTCTCTATTTTGTCTGTTTTATTATTGGATTTTGTCTCTGCTTTCATATATAATATGAAGCATTTCTCTGAAAATGAGGAGTGGGCTTTAGCTTATTTTAAACAGAAGATATAATTCTGATGCTAAAAGAAATACCATATTTGTAGGCCTAGTAGCTTCCTAAAAAACATGTGTTAGACTTGTTTATGTTTGTGAAAAATATTTCAGAGAAAGGAAATAATGGAAAGGAACAAATGTATGATGGTATCAGGAAAGGAGTTTAAGCCTTCACTTCCTTAAAAATATTAATCATCATCATCAATTAGGTTTAATTGAGCACAAACTATGTGCAGAACACTCTGCCATGCATTAAGAACAGATAAAGCTATGATACAATCCGTGGTGCTCAAGGGATTCATATCTCTTTAGAGCATCCAGGCATGAGCATAAACAAATAAATGGCAATAAAAAGAAGCCAAGGCTCAGAGCCAAGTGATTTCTGTAGATAGAAAGGATATCTGAGCCATAGCAAACAGAGTGATTCATTTAAATTTTTCATTATTTTTATTTTCTTAGAATTTACATATATATTTAAAAACTTTTAACATTACCATAGACTCTTGGACACTTTATGAAATACAGAGGCACACACCATAGATAAAGTAAATCTCAGGAGTACTATGGGTGAAAAATAAAATCTGAAACTATACCTGTCAGATGATAAATCAGAGAAAAAATTCAGCAGAGAGCAAGTCTTACAAGTCTACAAACCCCTGTGCCTTTCTGGAGGTCAAAGTGACAGCACCAGGAGTACAGTTATTCTATAGTAATATTTAGGGTCAGTTTCTGGAGCCATCCATTTATAAAGGCATCTATAAATAACATCCTTTAAATCCAGAATCCAAACTTCTGGAAATACCACCTACCCAGGACATACAGTCATAAGCCCATCCATCTAAATTCCTCTAATTCTTTCCTTCCTTCCTTCTTTCCTTCCTTCCTTCCTTCCTTCCTTCCTTCCTTCCTTCCTTCCTTC
>NW_021703199.1:0-1082 GCF_005190385.1 Monodon monoceros
TTTGTTTTTCTCTTTCTGACTTACTTCACTCTGTGTGACAGACTCTAGGTCTATCCTCCTCACTACAAATAACTCAATTTCATTTCTTTTCATGGCTGAGTAATATTCCATTGAATATATGTGCCACATCTTCTTTATCCATTCATCTGTCAGTGGACATTTAGGTTGCTTACATGTCCTGGCTATTATAAATGGTGCTGCAATGAATATTGTGGTACATATCTCCTTTTGAATTATGGTTTTTTCAGGGTATATGCCCAATAATGGGATTGCTGGGTCATATGGTAGTTCTAATTTTAGTTTTTTAAGGAAACTCCATACTCTTGTCCATAGTGGTTGTATCAATTTACATTCCCACCAACAGTGTAGGAGGGTTCCCTTTGCACCGCACCCTTTCCAGCATTTATTGTTTCTAGATACTTTGATGGTGGCCATTCTGACTGGTGTGAAGTGATACCTCATTGTAGTTTTGATTTGCATTTCTCTAATAATTAGTGATATTGAACATCTTTTCATGTGCCTCTTAGCTATCTGTATGTCTTCTTTGGTGAAATGTCTATTTAGGTCTTCCACCCATTTTTTAATTGAGTTGTTTGTTTTTCGATATTGATCTCCATGAGCTGTTTGTATATTTTGGAGATTAATCATTTAGATTTATAACTAGAACCAAATATATACTTAAGGACAACTTGTAAATATGAAAAATAATGATTTTGACTATGTACCCTAAATATAGAAATTACCTAATGAGTATATTTAAAAGTAATTTTAATCTTCATAGCAGTGATGTGGCCCAGGGTTATTTTTGGCAAGGAGAAAATTAGACAACGAGTTGTATACAAAGAGTATTGAAGAAATTGTAGAATATCAGTTTTTCCTTTAAGATCGGTATATTTTTAATCAGCTTGTGTTAGCATAGGAGAGAGAGACCCCAAAAAAAGTAAAGAATAATTATCAAAAGTATATATACCTAGTCTTTCAACTGGATTGAGAAAAATTATATTCTTCTAATAATTTCCCAAATGGCAACTCCAGAAGTTTTTGGAAAATCCCAGTGTATTATAGGCACAATTATTTTTCAG
>NW_021703200.1:0-7034 GCF_005190385.1 Monodon monoceros
TAGCTTCAGATCTGCTCAAGAATCCTTCATGTCCTGCTGGTTTGCAGTGAGTGGCTCACAGCTTCAAGGCCTCCTCTGCCAGATGGAGAACTATTTCAAACATCCTGCCTCTATTTTGTACTGTAGCAATGCAGACAGGAGACCTGACCCCATTTTCAGGTTCTAAAGAGAAATTCTAAGTACCTGAAAGACTGAGGAACATGGTGGCTTTTATTTAAGATGTGGAGATAGAGAGCACATACCTGGACTTGGGCCTGCAGCAGCACCAAATTGCACCAAGATTTCCCTTTATTTTCTCTCGCATCTCTGTTCCTCCTTTTCTTTCTGCTGGATTAGCCATGGGGACTCCAAGTTCTTCATTGTGTGGTCCTGGTACCAAGATACTCCTGGGAATTATAAAGCTATTCACCTTCTACATCGAGCACTTCTTATTTTTTCCCCAGCAACATAAGTCATCCTTAAGAGGGGTCAAGGTGCTAGCTCTTAAATATATTTTAGTCATCCCTTTGTACATTAAATTCTCTTTCTTGGAGACTGCTCCTGACATGGTGTTCGTCGTGCTCTCAGCTGGCCTCCTGAAGTTCTGCCCTGCCTTCCCCACCAGGTACAGTTCAGGAGCTGCCTACCACAGGGTGATAGGTTATCTTCTAGTTGCTTTATTCCTTTCCGTTTTACATTTAGAGAGTATAATTGGAATACATAAACTTCTCTGTGACCACAGCTTTATTTGCAACCCACAGGTTTTGTTATGGCATATTTTCATTATCATTGAATTAATAAAATTCTAATTCCCATTGTGACTTTATCTTTGACTTACATAATGATCAGAAGTATGTTTTTAATATCCAACTATTTGGTAAAATATTGGTTATATAGTTTTAAATTTCTTGCTTGTTCGGAGTCTTGTTTTATAACCAGAATATAGTCAATTTTATAAATGTGCCATGTGCACCTAAAACTTTCTGCATAATATATATATTCCATCATTGTTGGTGCAGTGTTTTATGTAAATTTAGGCCAAAGTTTTTAATGATGGTATTCAGATCTTCTATAATCTGCTGGTTTGTTGTTGTGGTTCTATGTTACTGATCTAGGTAATTTAGATTTTTCTATTTCTACTTAGATTTTTGGAATTTCCCTTCATATATTTCATTGAAGTTTAGACTTATAATATATTCCTTGTAAAGTAACAGTGGGTTTTATTATCCTGCCTTATCGCCAGTGATACTTTTTGCTTTCAAATCTATGTTAGCATTAAAAAATCTTCTTCAATTTTACTTATTGTTGTTATGACATAATTTTTGAATCCTTTCATTTCAATCTGACTCTTGTCTCTTGTAGGTGGCATAGAATTAGGTTTTTGGTTTGTTTCAATAATCCTTGTCCTTTAATTTCAGTATTTACAGTTAATGTATTTTCTTACAGACCGTTTATCCTTGTTTACTCTTTGTCCCACCTTGTTATGTTCCTTTTGCTCTTATTTCTTCCTTTGACATTTCTTCAAATTCCATTTTCCCTTATATTAGCTTGTTACTTTTACACAAGTAGCAGTTACACATGTACCATGACTTATTAGCTCTTTTACTGCTTCTCAAGCAATCTGAGATCTTAAATTTCTTTTACTACTTTTTCTTCTTCCATTTGTTTTAATGCATTCTAATTTTTGATATATTTTATTATTACTCTTTTGTGCTGTTAGATTTTATTTAGTTTTATCCACTTATTTCCGTGATAACTCGGGGTCATCAGTTCAATCAACGTTTGCATGAATAATGCAAATGGAAACAAGGCAGGCATGCTTACTCAAACTGAAAATGACATGGCACTGGCTGGAGTAACTGATGAGAGAGCAAGAAAAAAAACAAAAATGAAAACAAACCGTGATCAAGAAACAATCAGTCAAGTTCTGACTTTCTGTACTTAGTTTCAAAAAGAGATACCACAAATCCCAGCGAGAGACTCCAGCGTCATTAGCTGTCTTTATCCTTTGTTTCCACCTTCCTTTCCTTTTCCTTCTACCCCATATTGTTCCAGGAAGTGATTATAGCTCCTTGCAAAACAAATTCTAATACTTGCTTTCTCTCACACAAACTTCACAATATGTCCATGTGATAAACAGCGTGGAGGTAAAAGACAATTCATCACAGGCACATCTCCTATGAAAATAAAATTAGAAACTAGCTTCTAAACATGCAGAGAGAAGGGCGTGGTGTCAGGCACTAAGTTCCTTGCGAATTCCTCTCCATTTCTAATAGACGTTCTTCTTTACCAAGATCCTTTTTTATTGGTGTCCTATTCCAGACTGCTCCACTCCACCCATCCTCATCCTGTAAAATACATTCACACTCTTTTGTGACCCTACTTATTTGCCCATTAAATAATCAATCATAGAACTGTCGGAATTAAATACAGAGTGAAATTAAAACACTGGAGTCACTTGGAGGGTTTAAGCAGCTCCACCAGAAAATACTGGGCATGGATTTAAAAGAGGCTGCGTGGGACTTGCTCTTGTCCAAGTTCTTTCTCAAGAAGTATCTGAAATAAGCCTAAATTCAGAGTTAATCAGACTGGCCTGCTTTCTCAGGTGGACTGGAATTCATTGCTCTTTCCCCTCAACTCCGATGTCAGTGGCACTTTCCGGAGATGAGGTGGACTTCTCTGCCTACGGCAGAAGCTCAGTTCCCCCGGGTCCACTCCCTGTCTGAATCCCACACTTGAGGCCAGATGCCAGCCTTCCCAGAACATTCGTGGCCTCATTTCAGTTTTTGACCTGCTCAGATTGAGTCCCTCTAGACTCTTTCTCAGCTGGAAACCTGATCTTCAACCCCTTTCTCTGACCTCGATGGTGACCTGCCTACTTTAGGCCTCAGGTGCTTTAGCTATAAAATGATATAGTTGCCCTTAATTCTAAAGTCTTCTTTCTAAAGCGCTACAATGTGGTGGCTCCTTGAAAATGTTTCTCTTTGCTGGTTTTAATTTTGTAGAGAATTAAAACCCCTGCTACTCTAAAAGACAGTAAGTTACATTGGATAAGGAAAGTGTGCTTTTGTAGTTAGAGTAACAGGGATGGAAGACGACTTAGTATGTTTTAAGATACTCATGATCCGTTCTCGTGAGAGTCGGGGGAAGAAGGGGAAGAGAGTTAATAAAATACCAAACGATTGTGACAAATTAAGTTCACCAAGATGTAGCTGATTAGTTACTACTTGAATAAGCCACACAAATCCAATTCAAGTTGTTCTTTAGTTTTCTAAGAAGGATCCCAGTGAACTGAGTCCCATGTTCAGTAGCTCCACGTTCAATGGCTTAGTCTTTAAAAGCTGTTATGTTGCTGGAAGAAGAAATATTGCCCATCAGTCCTAATTGATGTTTAGCTATCACGCACATTTGAAATAAATTTATTACTTTGCCTGATCTCAGTGTAATGCATTCCAAAGGGGCAAAGAGCACACGAAAAGTTATGGAGTCTCCATCTTCTACACTGAAGTGTGCAATAAATTACATATTATTTGGCCGTGAAATTCACAAGCCATAGAAACCACGCCATTAGCAATGTGTACAGTGGTAAACAGCAGGTAATGAGAATGATATAAAAAAAAAACAGACTGTGTATGTTGGCACTGCTGCCAATAAAACAATCATTAAATGCATTCATATGCATCTATGCTAGGTAAGCTCTTTAGGGCAATTGCTATGAGTTCTACATACCTGTCAGGATATTATATATAGCCCAGTTTCTATGGCCTTTATTCAAAGTCTCTGAGAAAGGGTTACTCTGGGTAAATTCAGACCTTTTCTCAATATAGAATTTGGTCAACATGCATTCTGAACAGCAAAATTTCACAGTATTTTCCTACACTAATTGCCACCTCAGCAAATGCAGGATTAAGTATAATGGATTATAAGAAGTGAGAAAGGAAAGATGGAAGAAAAGAAGGAAGGTAGAAAAAAGGTGGGTATGGAGTACTTCAACATTTATGTAAAGAGTGGACCTAAAACTAACCTGAGGTTTCCCTGAGCTATTAGCATACGCTATAGAAACTTAAATGAAAAAATAAAAAAAAACCAGCAAGGGAAACTCAAAGATTCTTTGTTTTTTCACTTTACTGCATATACACATCCATCTTAAACAATCTATATGCTTATATCCAATAAGAGAGCATTGTTTTGCAAGGCTATTTGGGTTCTATCAGCATGTAAAGGTCGGACAACTCAACTTTAGCAGAGTTAGCCTTCAGGTGAATAATTGCTTCTTTCAGGTTGCGAGCATTTGAATTTTCCAGAAATGTTTCCCAAAATATGAAAACTAAAAGAAGGGTCCTAGGACAGCATCCCTTAGAAGTTTTATATAGTATCAAGGCTTTTGGAGGAAGAGAAAATCCTTGTCGATTATCAACACAATGATTCCAAGCAGGTCAATTTTTGCTGAGAATATTATATAACAGAACCCACTTCACCTCCATTATACTGACAATGATCTTCCTTACTTCAACCTTGTGCTTCTTAGTAAAGTTGAAAATACTGAGCCAAGAACAGACAGTGACAATGCCAGAGACTCAGATGTACCTATAGGTGCCTTCAGACAACATCAGCCACCCAGGCTAAAGTCCTGGTTTAAAACATCCCAACATGAATGAATCTCAAAAACCATATGCTGAGCAAGTGAAGCCAAATCAAAAGGGCACCTACTGTATTATTCAACTTACATGAAATTGTAAACTCGGCAAAAGTCATCTCTAAAGATAAAAAAACAGATCCGTGGTTGCCTTGGGGTGGGAGATGGGGATACTTTTGCAAAAGCCTAGGAGGAAACTTTCTAGGGTTTTAGAATTGTTATCTATCTTTATGGGGGTGGTAGTTAAACAAATGTATACATTAATTAAAAGTCACTGAACCGTTGACTAAAAATGTCTGCATTTTATTGTATGTAAATGATACCTTAATAAGGTTGATTACAAAATGAACCAAAACCAAAACAAAGCAGAAGAAAAACCTATCAAGACCTCAAAGGAAATACACTGTTTTCTTCCAGGGCACCAGATTGGAAATGAGGCATTGGTCTGTTCTACCCTCAGATTATCCCTAGGATTATCTAGTCTATTTTAAAGCACTAGAGTCCCCTATCAGGAAAACTCACCCCATGTTTAATTACTTTGATTTCTTCTCTGCCTCTTCTCCCAACACAGTGAAGCCATTCACGGAAGGAAAACCAGCTTTTTCCAACTTTGCATCACCACATATTCTTTCCAGAGCTATTATTTATGGAGTGAAATTTGGCTACACTTTGTAAAAATCTAGCTTTTTGAGCCTTACAAATCTTAACAGTTAACCTATTGCCTCCACTGGAATTTGGAAAAAAATTATTTTGAAAAGGAATAGCTGAGACTTGACATTTTTTTGTGTGTGTGATTTTCTCTTCCCCTAAGAGAGAAGTGAGTAGGAATGAGAAACACATACATAAAGAAAAAAAAATTATCTTGCTGCCTTTGCATGGTTATAATTTATAGGAGGCCCTTTTCAACAATAATCTGTTATCAGAACCAATAAAATATAATCTCCATGAAGGCCAGGCCAGGATATTTGTCTCTTTTTCAGCAGATTGCAATATAAACTACATTCATGGATATGCTTCTTGATGATCTTTGTAATACTGTTAACAGTTGCCCAATTCCTCATGCCTCTTCACCTTAACTTCAACCTGGTTTTTTACCAATGACCTCACATTTCCTTCTCTATCACTTGGTTGTGGGCCTCTTTTCCAACTCCAACCCCAACTCGCATTTCACTCTGGCACCAAAGGAAGACTCACACCTTCCTGCTTTTTAGTGATACCTCAAGGTCATTACCATATTGTGATCACCCTGAAGAACAGCCAGACACTTGTTATTTCAGAGCCATCTGACAGTTTGTAGCTCTAAAAATTAACTAAGGACCGCATTTGTCAAAAATATCCTAGTTTAAGATTTTGGTAATACAGCAACAGTAATTCCGAAGTCATTTATGACAATCAGTGTGGGAAGCACCCTCCTTCAGGAAGATCCTTTGCCATACAATACTCTTTCCCTGTCTGGTAATAAGGAAGAATGGCCGTGGAAAGTAACCTTTTGTGGAAAGAAATACTTGGCTTTGAGAAGGCTTGAAGTTCATACATTTTTCTTGAATTAGATTCCCCATTAATTACTTTATCCACAAAGAGGTAATTATCAGAGTTATGTAAGCAATTAAGGAGATGCTACTCCACATTCTTTCAGCTTGTTGACCCTTCTCACTTTATTTCATGTGGCTATCTGAAACATCAGTGATTTACGTGCCTTTCTTTTTTTTTTTTAAACAGATTTCTGTGTGTGTGTGTCCCCATGATGAAAACATCATTAAAGTAAAATATCATGAATAGACTCTTAAGAAGCAGAGTCTACTTAAAGTCCTGGAAAATATGAAAGCCCTAATATTCACGGACAACTCTACACTCTGAAAGTTACTCCAAATGTTGTTGATCTCTCTTTTGTCTAGGCATTTTTCAAATTTTTACCATGATCATTTGTTAGTTTTATAATTACATAATAAAGGCATTACATCATACAATCTTTTGTTATCCATTGCAGTTTTAAAACTATTCCTTTCCTTGTCCTCAGCAGATATGTCATAGATTATTAGTACACAAGCAAAGACTTTCAACGTAACAGTACTTCATAGTGAGAAGAACTATACTGAGCTATCTCTATCCTAAGACAATGCACTAGGAAAGCACTAGGAATTCTTAAGCACTAGGAATACAGAGACGATCAAGGGGCAAGTTCCTTGCCTTCGAGTATACATGATCATTATAGCAAATGCTTAAACAGCACTTAGTATGTAACTCACCACAGCAGTCTTATTAACCTCCTTTTTAATAGGTGAGCAGAGGAAGCCACAGGGAAGTCATAGGGTAAAGCCAGAATTTGAACCTAGGTAGACTAGTACACTCTCCACGGCTTTAACTACTACATTAAAATATATATATATGTTATATATATATATATATATATATATATAAA
>NW_021703201.1:0-3594 GCF_005190385.1 Monodon monoceros
CATGTGGGCCTGTGGGGGTCACAGCCAAGGGGCAAGGAGGGGGCACAGGTGGGACATTCCTGAGAGGGAACCTCAGGGCTTGGAGGGGCTCTGGCTGAACCCACCTATCAGTGGCAGGTGGGGATGAGAAACTGGATCAGATGTTGAGGCTGGAGCGTTCTTGTAGGGTGAATTAGCAGGGTGCTTGCTAAAGTTGGCTTTTACAAGGAGGTGCACAGGTGGGCCTGAGAGAAGTGTCAGGACGCGGATTAAAGTTTGGTCAGGCAAAGAAGCTTTGTCACTCCTCAGCCTTCAACTCACGAAGGACTGAAAATTCCTCTAACTTCCTTCCCCACTTGGAAGCCCTCTGGTTCTGAAGTTTATCTGACACCCTGTTTGCCAGTGACCTTACATATCAGAGTCCTCACATCAGTACTATTTTCCTCCCCTTAAGTGTTGATGTTCACCCCAGTTTTGTCTTTGCGCCCTTTCTTTCCTTGCTGTACATACTCTTCACGGGCAAGTTCAGCCACCTGTTGGGTTTCAGCCTCCATCTGTAATCTAGTTTTTCCTAAATCTGCTCCGTCTGCAGGATGTCCCTCCCCTGAGCTCTGGACTTCTGTGTTTAACTGAGTATGCGACAGTTTCCCCTAGACATCAGTTCAGACATAATTCAAACGGACGTTTTCTGAAATTGAACTGATTTTCTGATAGCAGTCCTTCCTTTGGAATTTCACAGATAGTTCGGGAATCTGGTCTCTCACTGGAGATCCTTCCATCCTTTTCTTTGCTACCCATTTTCTATAGGGTTACAGAACTTATATTAATTCCAAGTGTCTCTTCCTTTCTTTTGGCTTTTTATTTGGAAATAGAATAAATAGATAAATAACATAAAATATCAATAAGAAAAATAAGTAAAAAAAGAAATGGAGAAACCGTACCTGGGGAAATACCTTTTAACAATTTTATATTTGAACTGTTACTTATGTTACCCACAATTGTTAAGAAAAATTAATGAGTTGAAGAAAACTCTTATCAAATAGAAAATATGTAAGTGGAAAAAATTCCAACAATGTTTGCATTCAGTGCTCTCAATCACTTGACAATAAACTAATTTTGAATGGAGTACTTTTACTATTTTAGATTTTCTTTACTGGAGTATACTTGATTTACAATGGTGTGTTATTTTTTTCTGTACAGCATTGTGACCCGGTTATACATATACATATGTATTCTTTTGTATATTCTTTTCCAGTCTGGTTTATCCCAGGACGTTG
This sequence comes from Monodon monoceros, assembly GCF_005190385.1. Classification (NCBI taxonomy): domain Eukaryota; kingdom Metazoa; phylum Chordata; class Mammalia; order Artiodactyla; family Monodontidae; genus Monodon; species Monodon monoceros. The sequence goes on from NW_021703201.1 coordinate 1,257, forward strand.
AATAGAGTTCCCCGTGCTATACCGTGGGACTCTCTTGTTTACCCACCAATGTGGTACTTTTATAGAAGACAAGCTCTCCAGCGTGTTCTTGTTGATTTTGCTTGTTTTTCAGCGGGTCTCTGCGGCTGCCCGAATCCCATCGTGAACGGCCACATCAGCGGCGACGGCTTCAGTTACAGGGACACCGTGGTTTATCAGTGCAAACCCCGGTTTCCGGCTCGTGGGGACTTCCGTCCGGATATGCTTGCAAGACCCCAAGTAGTCCGGACACACCCCAGTCTGTGTCCGTAAGTACAGCCTGTGAACTAAGTCAGCGGGTGCGTCCCTTCGTGGTGTTTTCTTTTGTCATTAGGTCGTAACACAGACACGTTTAAGCTCAGAGAAAGGACGGAGAGCTGTCGGAAGAGAGAGAAGGTGAGCGCCCCTCCCCTTCCGTCTTTGGTCTTCCTCCCATTCCATGTCCTTCCGACGCCTCCTGCAGGCTCCCTCCACATTTAATTTGCTCACCAGCTCATCTCAGATGGGTCCCAGGATGAGGGATGTCAGGCATGCATTCCCCCAACGTTATCCCAGGACGACAAGGTGGAAACAGCATCCGACCAGAGGAGGATAGAGGTGCTGGGTCCGAGTATGCAGGTTGGCTTTGCAGGGGCCCCACGGTAGCCAGCCCCCCAATCTTCTGTGTTGTTTTGTGTTTTTGGCATTGCTTCATCAAGAGCACAGAGAGTTTGTACGCAATCCTTCCTTTAGTAAAGAGGTGAAATTGTATGTAACCATTGTCCTCAAACATAACTTGAGAGACAAATGCTGACTCCTATTTCTCTCTCTCTTTTTTTTTTAACATCTTTATTGGAGTATAATTGCTTTACAATTGTGTGTTAGTTTCCGCTTTATAACAAAGTAAATCAGCTATGCATATACATATATCCCCATATCCCCTCCCTCTTGCATCTCCCTCCCTCCCACCCTTCCTATCCCACCCCTCTAGGCCGTTACAAAGCACCGAGCTGATCTCCACGTGCTACGTGGCTGCTTCCCACTAGCTATCGGTTTTACATTTGGTAGTGTATATAGTCCATACCACTCTCTCCCTTTGTCCCAGCTTACCCTTCGCCCTCCCCGTGTCCTCAAGTCCATTCTCTAGTAGGTCTGCGTCTTTATTCCCGTCCTGCCCGTAGGTTCTTTGTCACCTTTTTTTCATTTGTTTTTTAGATTCCATATATATGTGTTAGTATACGGTATTTGTTTTTCTCTTTCTGACTTACTTCACTCTGTATGACAGACTCTGGGTCCATCCACCTCACTACAAGTAACTCAATTTCGTTTCTTTTTATGGCTGAGTAATATTCCATTGTATATATGTGCCACATCTTCTTTATCCATTCATCTGTTGATGGACACTTAGGTTGTTTCCATTTCCTGGCTATTGTAAAAAGAGCTGCAGTGAACGTTGAGCCCTCTTTCATGTGTTTGGTGGCGATCTGTATATCTTCTTTGGAGAAATGTCTATTTAGGTCTTCTGCCCATTTTTGGATTGGGTTGTTTGTTTGTTTGATATTGAGCTGCATGAGCTCCTTGTATACTCTGGAGATTAATCCTCTGTCAGTTGCTTCATTTGCAAATATTTTCTCCCATTCTGAGGGTTGTCTTTTCATCTTGTTTATGGTTTCCTTTGGTGTGCAAAAGCTTTGACGTTTCATTAGGTCCCATTTGTTTGTTTTTGGTTTTATTTCCATTTCTGTAGGAGGTGAGTCAAAAAGGATCTTGCTGTGATTTATGTCATAGAGAGTTCTGCTTATGTTTTCCTCTAAGAGTTTGATAGTGTCTGGCCTTACATTTAGGTCTTTAATCCATTTTGAGTTTATTTTTGTGTATGGTCTTAGGGAGTGCTCTAATTCCATTCTTTTACATGTAGCTGTCCAGTTTTCCCAGCACCACTTATTGAAGAGGCTGTCTTTTCTCCAATGTATATCCTTGCCTCCTTTATCAAAGATAAGGTGACCATATGTGCGTGGGTTTATCTCTGGGCTTTCTACTCTGTTCCATTGATCTATATTTCTGTTTTTGTGCCAGTACCATACTGTCTTGATGACTGTAGCTTTGTAGTATAGCCTGATGTCAGGGAGCCTGATTCCTCCAGCTCAGTTTTTCTTTCTCAAGTTTGCTTTGGCTATTCAGGGTCTTTTGTGTTTCCATACAAATTGTGAAATTTTTTGTTCTAGTTCTGTGAAAAATGCCAGTGGTAGTTTGATAGGGATTGCACTGAATCTGTAGATTGCTTTGGGTAGTAGAGTCATTTTCACAATGTTGATTCTTCCAATCCGAGAACATGGTATAT
>NW_021703202.1:0-4524 GCF_005190385.1 Monodon monoceros
CTCATACTGCCCTGCTTCTTTATTCTTTATCCCACAGATACCCAAAGCCCCTTGCCCTTGGGGAGGTGGTTTTGAGACCTATTGTCACGTCACGTCCTCGCTTGGCTGCCCTGTGAATAAACCTCCTCTTTGCTGCAAACCTCAGCATTTCAGTGTTTTGGCTTGCTGTGTCTCAGACAGAATGGTTGGGAGCAGTGGTACAGGTCCCTTGTCTGTGAGGGATGCTGGTTCCTAGTAGTCACGTTGCGGATGTTTTCTCCTCTCGGGGTGGGGGCGGGGCAGACATCCTGCTCTTCCGGAAAGGGAGAAACACAGGTGCCAAACCCTTGCCCTCAGCGTCACCATCACCTAGGAGCTTGTTAGAAGCACAGAATCCAGGCCCCACCCAGAACTACTGAATACCAGCCTGCATTTAACAAGATCCACAAGAGAGGCATACCCATATTAAAGTTGCATAGGCACCAAGCTGTCTTCGTCTTCTCCACGGCTAATGAAAACGAAGCGAAGGTTCATCCCGAGCCGACTCTGCCTCAGTCACCTGGATATCACATGAGCTCATTTAATCCTCCCCAGAACCTGCAAATGAGACTGAGGGTCAGAGTGGTCTAGCACCCAAGGTTCCATAAAAGAACATGACCAAGGCTCACTGGAGCCCAGAATTCCAAAAAAGAAGGCCCCTGAGCACAGCATGGCACCACCGCAGCCCAAACCGTGAACCTGGAGGGTAGGCCAGTTTCCCCACGCAGAGTTCACACCATTCGACAGATGCCCACAGCAGACCACAAGGCAATATGAGAAGAAAGTTCTGATTGTGGAATCTCTGAATTTTGAGATTTAAAGAAAAAAATCTGTTTTCGGGGGATGGTTAAAACAGTTCTACCAAGGAGTAAAGAGAGGGCGTCTCAAGGCCCCTTCTGGACTTAGAATTTAATGCCTACTTATTGAGAAATGCTCCGTGCATTTGCTCAGCCCTACGTCAAGATGAAGTTCTCTGTGCCCTAGAAGCTTAGGTCCTGAAAAGGCCACAGAAATGGGTGAGACCTAAAAAATGCCAGAACAATGCAACGGCCTTAATCAGGCTGTCTTTGCTTTGCCTTGCTTACAAGTCACTGACTTTAAGCTGAATATGGTGTCATGTCTTTATGTTTCTTGAAGCTTTTTTTACAAAAGATCATATAAAGATTTTCTTCCATGGTAAGACTTTTATATTGTATTTTTCTTAAACTGGAGTGTGGTACATTTACCCTCCATCAGATGATTGCTTACAACTCACCTTGCTTTATTAAGAATACCGCTAGAGGCTTCTATGTCCCTACAAACAAAAATACATTTTCAGGCCCATTCAAACCAATGAAAATCCAAGATTCCAGAGCACAAGATAATGAAAATTTTCTCTATCCTCATCTTTTACTACTTTTAACCTGTTAACAGTCCCTAAGTGTGTCAGATGAAAGCTGCTGTCGTGGGTATTGACATCATTAACAGCATTCCATACAGATAAGTCTTGATTGTTCCAATTTCTCAAAAAGTTGGACACATTTACTGCCTCTATGACATCTCTAGGGTGTGTGGAAGAAATCAAAAAGAGGGTGTACAATGTATTTCTCAAAATATGCACACAAATAGTTTGCACATACAAACAGGGAAACCTTATAAATAATGTATGGGGAGCAAAGTATTGTCGGTAACAGACCTACTCATTTCGAAAGACAACACTGTCACCAAGTGTCCCCTCACCAAAACTGACTGGGAATGTTTAGGGGCCACCAAACCAGAGGTGGAGATTTTTAGGCACATTCTTGCCAGAAAAGAGAGCCTAGGGCATAAACCACTCAACTTGTTGGCACGAATGTCAGGGCAACCCAAGCAAGTGGATATACAAGCCTACGTAATTCTTGGAAGTAGGAAGTTTTGGGAGACTACACCTGGGCTGGTACTGGCCTCCCTCCCCAAAGGGACAAGGAGAGCAGAAACTTGGATGGAGTCAAGAGAGCAAAAAGAAAGACAAGGCTGGGTATGGAGCAACGTGTGGATCCAGGAGCATGTGTCTCAGAACTGCCAGGGTTCTGCAGACCAGCTGCATCCCCATTCTCCTTGACCCTCATTGGTATAATGAACTCAGGGTGGGCGCATCCCGGCTGCCAAGTCACTTCCACCCGTCCATGGAGTTGACAGTTACTTGCTCACAGTGAACCAACCGCTCTGGACCTAACAGCTACTGCAGGGGGCGGTAGTGGAGAATAAGGTGATGACAACGACCAGATGCGAAAGAGGAAGAGACATTCAGCGGACCGACTGGGTGGACTGATGGTGTGGCGTTAAGTCTGCAGAGCTAAAGGGGCCAGATGTAGAAAAGGGAAGGGGAATCATGAGGATATGGTCAAGCCCCTTCGTATAGATATTTCATCCGTATGTTGTATGCAAATTCCATTCAATTTGCTCTGAGTGAAAAAGAGAGAACAAAATTATCCTTTCAACCATGTCAGTGACTTTATTTACCATCTCATTTGATGAGCTCATAGCCCAGGGTCAGAGGGAAATGGGAGCTGTGAGCCTGCCATCTCTCAGGAAGTCTCAGGCCTCAGAGGCCCCTCATAGCCAAACTAGCTCACCTTTTGCACCTTTCAAGCAACGTTAATTCCTAAGTGCGAGTCACCCTCTTCATCAGGTTCTCCAAGAAACAGCAATCTCTGCCAATGAGAGAGGAAAAATGGGCTACTTTGGCTTTCTGAGGCACAATATGTAGTTCTCCAAAATGGTACCTGCCTGGGGGATTTTTCAAGAAAATTAAGCATCAGTGGTGATTTGTTTGTCTTCACATAACGTATGACCCAGATGTGCTGAGAAATAAGAAAAGGACGAACGAATCAAGGGCAGCTGATCCAAGGAGGCAAGGGGCAACTTCCACAGCCTACGTGGAAAGCTAGAGGAAGGGAACATCCAGCTGGTGGGAGCTGAAGACAGGGGCCAGTCCTCCTTGGGCTCGGGATGCCACCCCCTCTTCCTACATCTTCACGCTCCCCTTCTCTGTTGGCCCCTCCCAGCCATATTAAAGAGTCACAAGGAAATGCTCTCCTCCACTCCATTCTCCTATCCTCCTATCCATCCCTCCCTTCTTTCCCTTTGCCATCAATTTCTTCACTTGCGCCCCAGTTCTCCCCTCCCATCTCCACTGCGATCTGGTTTCTGCCCCACTACTCTCGGAAACTGATCTCCTCGAAGCCCCCAAGGGTTTCTCCGTTGACAAGTCCAGGGGACTACTTCTCAATCCTTATCTTTGTGACCACCAAGCCGAGTTAGATCTTAAACAACGTCTCTGTCTTGAAAATCTCTTCCCTTGACTTCTGCGCCACCTTTCCTTTTCTTTTCATGAGACTGATCACAACCAGTGCTGCAGATTCCATCGAATTAAGGAATGCTGTTGCCTACACGTGTGAATGAGCTGTGAGTAAAGTACTGAAGTAGAGGACACCAGAAGTGAAACGTCTTCATGAATGTCCACGTGGCTGAGCAGCAAGTTAACCTTTCATACGTGTGCTAGAGAAGAAGAGTTGGGTTTTATTTTATTTACGTTTCCCTGGACGGTGTTGAATGACTATCATGTACAAGTTCAGGCTACCTTTTGCTGAGGAGAGCTGAGAGAAAACTGAACAATAGAGCTGTCTTTTTCTTGACCAGTTCACCTTAGTTTCCCAAACTCTAAGTCTTTCCCTAATTCTTTCTCCTTTTTATTCTAGTAAAATGAACATAACACAAAATTCACCATTTGGATCATCTTACAATTCACTGTACCATTCAGTGGAATTTACTACTGTCACAATGTTGTGCAACTATCACCACTGCCTAGCTGCAAAACATTTTCATCAACCAAGAGGAAACCTACACCCATTTTAAGGAGTCATTCCCTATCTCCCTCTCTTCCAAACCCCTGGCAACCACTAATGTATAATCTTTTCTGTGTGTATGGATTTGCCACTGCTGGACATCTCATATAAATGGAACCATACAATATGTAGCCTTTCATGCCTGACTTCTTTCACTTAGTTGCATCCATCATGTAGCATGTATCAGAAATCCACTCACTGTTACGGCTGAATCCTTCATACTGTTTGAATACAAAATTAAAAATACGTTGAGAGTGAAGCTCTGTTTTAATGGCACATCTATTAGGCCAATTCATTGAAAGAAGCTGAAGATGGAGATATTGTGAAATGATAATCGTTGAGAAGCCTCAGCCAATTGGATAATGAAAAGTTTGGGAAATGTTGCAAAAAATTATCTGCTTTATATTAAAAGCCTATTAAACAAGGATTCAGGAGATTGTCTTTTTCTTGCAGGTAACTTAAATGAGGCAGAAAGAAATAACTGCCCTTTAAAACACATTTTGAAGGGATTCTATTTATTCTTAATAGACGAATGGGAGTACAGGAAGTTCACATCCAATATGGACTCCCTGTCCAAACACTGTTTGTCGTTCTAGCCACCACTATCGAATTATATTTCTTGAGAGTAAGGCAGCTCAAT
>NW_021703203.1:0-7026 GCF_005190385.1 Monodon monoceros
ATAATCAAAACAATCTATAAATATGACATTTTTATCTATATTCTTCTAAACCTTCTCTCTCTTTCTATTTCTCTCAATACACAGCTCCGAAAAGGTCGGTTCCAATAGACCAGTAATGTTAGAAATCTTTATCTCAATTCTCTCCTTAAAGGAAATGCTAATTTTTAAAAAAAATTAGTAGTATAATAATTTTTGTTAGTGTATACATGTGCCATGTATTTTTGGTATATAGCCATTATCAAGGAAAGATAGTTATTATTTGGATCTAGTTTTATAAAATTTACCCTACCCAATAGATTTTGAACCTCATGGGATGCTTTTTATCTCTTCTATCTAAAAAGAATGATGATACGATTTTCTCCTTTTATTTAACTAATACAGTGAATCACATGATATGACTGGCTGATACTGAACCAACCTTGCATTCTCAAGGATAAACCCACTTGACCAAATCGTATTATAGTATAGGTTAGCTTTTGCTGTATTACAAACCACCTCAAAACTTAGTGGCTTAGGGAGATCAGCTTGGTGCTTTGTGACCACCTAGAGGGGTGGGATAGGGAGGGTGGGAGGGAGGGAGACACAAGAGGGAGGAGATATGGGAACATATGTATATGTATAACTGATTCACTTTGTTATAAAGCAGAAACTAACACACCATTGTAAAGAAATTATACTCCAATAAAGATATAAAAAACAAAACAACAACAACAAAAAACTTAGTGGCTTAAAATAGCAATTAATTGGCAATTTGGGACTGGATTCATCTGGGTAGTGTTTTACTTTCGGTTTTATCTGGGCTCCTTCATGCAGTTTTAGTCAACTGATGGATCAGCTGAATGAGAGCTGGTCTGAGACAGCCTCACTCACAGGTTTGGTGGTTGGCATGGGCAGTGGGAGCACCTGGTCCACTTGTCTTCAGAACCTAGTGGGCTAGTCCTCGGCAGCTGAGCCATCAAGCTCTTTTGCTATTGTCTCATCATGTGGGTTGAGTATGCCAAAGCGCAGTCCTGCTGAAGTGGTGACTCAGGAATGAGGGTGTCAGAAGGGGATTGTACCATAATTTTTGAAACATCCTATCACACTGTTTTTAATATACCTTAAAACTCTGTGGAATAATATTGTATTTAGGTTTTTGACTTATATTTTTAATAAGGAAAATTTGATTGTAATGTGTTTTTATATTGCCCCTGTTTGGTATAATATTCTTCTTGCACCTCTAGCCCCATTATTCTAGCTTGGGGTACTTAAAATGTATTGAAGGGGATAGAAATGAGTATTGCATCTTAAATAAAATAGTCTTGGACAAGTGGTTCCCACTTATCACCGAGGTTGTTCAACAGGCTGCACTCTCACAGTGGACTGTTGAACCCTTATGCACACCAAGCATTACATCTCACTTATACCTTACTAGCATTCTTGTGCTGGTTCCTTGATTTTAATTTAAAAAGTAATAAGTCCTTGAAAAAATACAAAGTAAGAAGCAAAAACCCACCATCACCCTAGTCTCTTTCCCTCACAGGGGAAGCAACTATAAAGTTAAGATGTCAATTAAAAATTATTTACAAGATGAAAATGATTCTTAAAAGTCCTTGGGGGCATTTAATCATTGAAGGGTATGCTGAAGAAGGTAAGTAACAGTTTGACCTCCAATCCAGAGACTATTGGCAATAAGTGTAAACAGTGCTCTAACAACATGGCCTAATAGAACTATAGAACTAAAGAAAAGGCTAGGATTAGGATTATTGGGCCCAAATTCACATTGTTCCTAATGAAGAACCTTAAAATCATGAAATATTGACTGATCTCTAATTCTAAGTCATTCCAGAATGCTATTTTCTATGTCGAGGAGTGGAGTTTGAGAGAGAAATAAGAAGGAATAAAGTCCAGTTTGGTTTTAAAGAATCATGGAGAAATGAAGATTATTTCTTTCATAATTTCCCTGTAGATAGAGCTCTTCTATGACTGACTGTTTCACTAAAGCAGGGAAATACAGGGTGTTATCCAGATAATCATATCAGTTTACTTCCAGTCAGTCCTCTTCTGGGCAAACACATCTTTAACTTCATTTGTATTATATAGTATTTTAAATTATGAATTGTTTTGTCTTCTCAGGTCAGTTTCTTTTAGCCACGTGGGTTTGCTCTCTGTTTATTCCTTCCTCCTTCCCTCTCTTCCTTCTCTCCTGTACTCTCTTTTTTATTAGTGAATTGGAAAGACGATTTCCTTATATATGCTAAACTATGCAATTGCAAAACCCCAAAATATAACTAACGTTTTATGAAGAAGACAATAACGAAAAAAAATTATAGTGGAAAAATCTTAGGAAACTGGAAGGAATTTGGGGGTCTTTCTGTCTCGAAGTAGATTTGGAATGTGAATTTCAGGTTCTCTTTTTTAATGCAGGGTTGCTAGTTGAGCCTTTATTTTGTTTCCAGAAAAACAATCAGCTTACATATTTTTTTTAACAAGGTTTTCTTCACCTTTGGAAGTTAGTAATGATTAAAAAGAATATTATATAGTTAAGTGATGTCTAATTTTTTTCCTCATGGGTTCACCGTAGTTCAGGTTATAGCCCTGATCTGTTTAATCCTCCAACAATCCTGAGAGGGAGCAAAGGGGCAGATGTTCTTTCCTCATTTCACAGATGAGAAAACTGAGGTTCAAAGATTCAAAGTGAGGTTAAGTGCTTCTGCCAAGGTCATTCTGTGAGGTGAAGCCGGAGCCAGGAATAGCACCTCATCCTCTTGTTTTCTCTCATGTGATTCTCCATCCGCTGACCCACTCTCACTATAAAAACACACTGTACCAGGCCTCACACAATCCCTGAAACGTCCTTTTAGTAGGACACTATGGTAGTGACAAGATTGATCAGATATAAAGAATGCTGTAAAAAAGGACCTGTCTTTTTTGTTGACTCCATCCCATAAACTTCCACAGCCACACTGCATGAGAAACATGAGGCACCTATTAAGATCATGTTCCCATTAGTTCCCAAAATCTAGCTAGAACTAGGTTTTGCAGAAATTGAAGACACATCTTGTGGCCTGACTGCTGAAAATGAGCGTCTCAGGAGTCAGAGAGGCATTGCTGCTCAACGAAGTCAAGAATGCCCTTTGCTAATTGTTTCTCCTCCATTTCTGAGGGAATTTAAATTCATGATCGGCACCATATATTATACTTCAATACTATTCAGCATCCATCTTGTACGTATTTGCAGGAAAGAATGTTGCCCAAGTCATTATATCCCGCCATGATTCACAGTCGTATGACCTTAGGTGGCAGCTCAGCAGGAGCTTACCGGTGCCTTAAATCATCCCTGTTGTGGACATACAAGAGCGTGACCTCCGACTTCCCAAGCTGTCTCTTCATGAAATGAAAATGGAACTGAGAGTTTAGGGGAACGTTTTGAAAGTGTCTGGCTCTTGTAGTCATCTAATGAGGTCCCTCATTTCTAGCTGCTAAGCATGCCCTTTAATTGGTGGTCACTCGAAAATCAATGATAATATAACTGTCCAACTCTTTGGAGCTATTTTTCTCTCTGCTTTCTATCTTGCAAGTGCACGATAAAAGAAACCACCCATTCAGCCATTATCTTGTGTCACTTACTATTCAGAGATCAGTCTTCCTTTATGTGCTCTTTCAGGAAAGACCTGGGTTGTATTTTTCACTTGCCTTTCAGGCAGAGAGTAGAGTCCTTGGCACAGATTAAGTCCTCAAAAATGCTAGATGCGTGGATGGGTGGGCAGTGGATTGCAGCACATGAGCAACTACAGTAACATTGTGATTTTTTACTGTACATGACAAGGAAATGACCTCAGTTGGGGAAATAAATGCCTAGCACATATGCCACCACTTTCCCCTTCCATCTTCATTACAGTCCTTACTAATCTGTTATGACATTTTTTCCCAATGGGTCTAGACGTGACCTCAGGATGCTTGTAGAATATAAACAGTCCTGTGCAATGTAAACCTTGTATAATGTAAACAATGCTTTACTGTTTGATTCGAGTTGGGACACGAGAAGAATCCTATTTTCCATCCATAACATAGACGTTGGGAATAATAGCTAATGCTTATGTAAACATATAGATTCATAGGATAGAAAAAATAATTTTTAAGAAATGACCTAGTACAGACTCAGGGGGAAAATATATGTTAACTTGATTATAGAAATTTGGTTCAGCCACTCAGCTTCAACCTTCAAAAATCATGTCACTTTTTATTTTAAACCAACATATGAATCCAAGGTATAGCAAAATAAACCATAAACCTTGCAGAACAGGGCCCTTCTAGATACGATCTCGTTAGGACCTGATTCTCCATGGTTGTGTCTACACAGAGGGGTAATGCCAGGTCCCCTACTGGGAAGTTGAATTGGAGGAAGAGATAGACATAGAGGTACTATGGATAATTCTGGACTGACATGGTCATCAAGAAGTCCTATGAAAAATAATTTCTGGTGAGTATAGAGTAAATCAGCAATGAGAAATGGAGAGGATTGGAATTAAGTAGACTCATCACTAGTCCGTGGTTATTACCAGTGTAGCAGTTTAGCAATGAATTACTCAAGGTAATTGATGCTAGGTAGTCTAACAAACACTCTGAAAGCCAAGTGTCTTAACTTAATAAATGTTCATTTCTCTTGTCAGAGACCAGTGTGAATTAGGTGGTTCATTCTTAGCAGATTGCTTTCAAGTAGTGAATCAGGAACCCGTGCCCCCTCCACCTTGAGGTGTTGTCTTAAATGCATGACTACCTAAACTACAGCAGAAGGGAACATGGGCAATCATGCATAATATCTCCTGGCCGGGCCTGAAAGGGGTAGACCCATACCCTTTCAACAAGAATGCAAAAACTTGACCTCTGCCTGGCTCCAAGGGAGGTTAGAAAAGGTCATTGTTCTGTGTGTCCGTGAAGAGGAGAATGAAATGCATCTCACTGTCTCATCCATAGCTGAAGGCAGGTAATCTGTGAGAGAGAGCAATGTTTGCAGATGGTGATACATGAAGATTGAGGAAGATGGATTTCTCAATCATTGAGGAGTACTTTTCCATCTAACTGAGTTCGGAATGGTAATAAAGTCATCCACTGAAAACTTACCAATCTAGTTTGTGTGCAAGATATTATGAATTATAGTCTGACCGTTAATTTAGCAGACCCACAAATATTTACGTCTACCAAGCACCGTGCTGGCAACTGCAGCTTACCAGTACTTCTTTCCTGGGCCCTGGATAATTTCCAGTAGTTGGTATCAGGATCTAAGCTATCCACTTGATGTGGACACTAGTCCCCTTGTAGCCCTCTCACAGGAGCCTTTAACCATTCGTGGCCAAAAACAAAGGAAATGGGCAAGAGTTACTGCTCTGCTTATCAGAAAGTGTCTCCTAAAGTCTTGTCTCCTAAATCATTTTTCTGGCCCCTTTATAGTAATTCTTTCTTTATTCACATTTCTTGGCCTACTGAACGCTATAGTCAAATCCTCCCTCAATTTTCTTTTTTCTGAAGTATATAAAACTACATTTTCTTCAGCCTTTTTTTAAAAAATGATAATTATCTTGTTTATTGGTATTTGGAAAATCTAATGAGATCACATATTTAAAAATCACATACTATCAAAAGATAAATAGTAGTAGTAATTCCTTCTGGAATATTTTTGCCCCTCATCCAACCAATGTTAGGTCCCTTACTCCCTTTCTTAGCAACTTTTATTAATTTCTTATGTGTCTATCAGAAGTTTTTTGTGGCAAAGGTACATGTGTATGTTTCAGAGGTTACTGTTGTCATGAATTCACAGAAGCCAGAGCCTGGAAAGCATTAAGTGGTCCTGAGCACCCCATTTCCAATGAGAGAGCGTAGCAGTGCTCAAACGGCTGGGTGTCCTATAATTCAACTCAATTCTGGCACTATCTACCTGTAGATAGCATCAGATCTCACATGTTAAGGGCTCAGTCCAGCAGGAATGCACACACACACTTCAGGTGCCAGTCACCAAGTATATGTTGTCACCTGTGCTTCTGACCCTTGTACCACAGATCAGAGGTTCCAACGAACCCCTTCTTAGCTTTAATTAATTTGCTCAAGTGACTCATAGTACTCACAGAAATATCCTATTAAGTAGATTAACCGGTGTATTATAAAATGATAAAACTCAGCAACAGCCAGATAGAAAACATGTATAGGATGAGGTATGGGGAGAAAGCATGGAGCCCACTCTCCCCAAATCTCCATGTGCTCCCCAACTGGGAAGCTCCCTGAACCCTGTCCTTGGGGGTTTATGGAGGCTTCAGTACACAGGTGTGACTGAATAACTCATTGGCCATGGGCGATTGAGCTCAATCTTGAGTGGCTCTTCCCTGCCCTGAGGGCAAGGGGGTGGGACTGAAAGTTCCAACCTCTAATCACAATGTTGGCTCCACAGGCTGCCTGCTCCCATCCTTAAGTGCTTTCCAAAGATCACCTTGTTAACATAACAAAAGACACCATTATCATCTCATCACTTAGGAAATCCCAAGGGTTTTAGAAACTGTGGCAGAAACTGGGACAGAGACCAAAAATATAATTCTTATTACTCCTAAATCACTGTTTGTATCACCCCAAACAGGCAGTAGTCACCAGGGAAAATAAGTTAATTGCCAGTCTTTTCCATTAATTTTTAAAAATCAGATTTAAGAAGAGAATTTTTTTAATGGCCAGTGAAAATGTCTCTTTAGCTCTTGCCTTTTTCTAGTTATTATTTATTTTTTCAATTTTTAGTTTAGTTTTGAAAAGTGTCTTTAAGTTATTTTAAGGTTAGAACCGAACCTTCCAGGGTTAAAAAAATATTGTGTCTCTTGAAAGAGATTATTTTAGACTTAGTGAAATGGATTTGATGCTAGAGAACATGTGACATCATACATTTGACCTTTTTGAAATGATTTACATTATATCAGCTACATTTTAAGTCCAGCAACTGTAACCAAAAAAAAAGAAAAAAAACCCCTACTAATTAAGGCAACTTTGCAGATTGATGGCATTAGATTATCA